>NC_000085.6:37409846-37632346 GCF_000001635.26 Mus musculus
CTGAAGACCTGAAGACAATAAAGGAAACCCATTCACAGGTATTTCTTAACAGCCATTTCTAATACCTTAATGGATTTAATAATCTATCTCACACAGCCTGGGGTCACCACGGCTGCTGTTGTGTCTGATGGTAATTGTGTAAAATAATTGAGAATACTTCTTTTGAGGGCATCTTTTGTTTTAGAGACAGGATTTCTTTGGGTAATCCTGACTGTCCTGGAACTCACTGTGGCTAGCCTCAGAATGCACAGATCCCCTGCCTCTGCATCTGAGAGGATGGGATTAAAGGCCTGCGCCGCCACCACCTGGCTCGAAAATAGTTCTTTAGATCAGTTAGCATCGGACGCTTAGGTTATTCAAGCTAAGGCTGCATGATGAGACCTTTCCTCCAAAAAACAAAGCAAAAGAATTGTTTTGGTTAATTCTTTACTCTTTTTTACAAGTCCTAAAATGTTCTTTCAGTGTTCTTTTCAGGGCTTCCTCTATGTGTGAGAGCTGAGGTTAAATGTTGAGTCAGTTTATGTAGTTGAGCGGAGTGTAGTGCTGCACATGTAATCCCAGCACTCAGAAGTTGGCAGCCAACCTGATCTGAGTAAGGAGACCCGTGACCATGTGACCATTCACATACAGGAAACAAACAGCTATCATTTCAGTCTTTCTCTTGTCAATGTTTCTTATAGGAACTTTGCCAGTTAAGCAGTAGTTGGGCAGAGAGATTCTGTGCTTTGGAGAAGAAGTATGAAAACATCCAGAAACCACTGAACAGTATTCAAGAAAATACAGAGCTGTAAGAAATTTTTAACTATTCTTTAAAGTCTTCGGTAAAAGCCTGGAAAGATATTCAGAAGGAAGAAAGACTTCAAATAGTACAACTCTGGTTTGCTTATACGTAAATTTGTGACTTTGGCTTTTTGTGTGTATATGTGATGATATATTCTTTCCTCCCCACCCCCATTCTTGAGACAGGACCTCACTGTGTGCCTCAGGATAGCCTTGACTTCCAAGCAATTCTGCCTCAGCTTCCCAGCTGTGGAAACCATAGGCTGGGGCTTGTAATTGCCTTTTTTTTTTTTTTTTTTTCTGGTTTTTTGAGACAGGGTTTCTCTGTGTAGCCCTGGCTGTCCTGGAACTCACTCTGTAGACCAGGCTGGCCTCGAACTCAGAAATCCGCCTGCCTCTGCCTCCCAAATGCTGGGATTAAAGGCGTGTGCCACCACCGCCCCGCTGTAATTGCCTTTTGAGATATTTTGTAGGATGACTCCTATAGGATGTTTGCCAGATAATTCCAAATATTCTTGTTGGCATCTGTTGATTGCCTTTCTCATTCAACTTGTGGTTTTCCTGGTCCTGATTGCCAGATAACTGGGGTTAGTTTTGGTGGTTGGTTTTTTGAGAGTCTTACTCTGAGGCTCATGTCACCCTGGACCTTGACTTGTAGAGCAGGTTGGCCTTGCACTCACAGTTATTCTGCTATTTTCCTGCAGGAGGTCTACTGATATAATCAATAAAACAACAGTTCACAGTAAGAAAATTCTTGCTGAATCTGATGGATTATTACAAGAACTCAGACACTTTAACCAAGAAGGCACACAGCTGGTTGAAGAGTCTGTAGGACACTGCAGTTCACTCAACAGCAACCTGGAGACTGTATCCCAAGAGATCACCCAGAAGTGTGGGACCCTGAACACAAGCACAGTTCATTTCTCTGATCAGTGGGCATCCTGCCTAAGCAAGAGAAAGGAAGAACTTGAGAATTTAATGGAGGTAATATGTCTGCACCTGAACTAACTCTGGAGAGAATAGCTATACTCAGAAGTACACGTATTCTTGACTTAGAATTGATTTTAAAATACAGAAGCTGGGCATACTGGTCCACACATTTAATGTCAGCACTCAGTGAGTTCCAGGATAGCCAGGGCTCCATACATAGTGTGACCCTCACAAAAACAAACAAACACCAGAAACTTGATAACATTATATAATCTTTTAAGATATAATGAACAACTTAAGCTTTTAAGTATAATATTTGCTATGTTTATACATGATATTGTTTCATGTTTTAGCATATGTCTTTTAGGTCTCAAATCTAACTTACTTTTCTTACTTTTTTTTCCATTTTCTTTTTTATATTCTTTGTTTTAAAAGTTGTATCTTATTTGGTGTGTGTGGATGTGTGTGTGTCTACATGAACACCTTTGGAGGACAAAGTGTCTGATCTCTTGGAGTTGGGAGTTGTAGGCAGCTGTGAGGCCCCTGACACAGGTGCTGGAAACCTAACGAGTCCTGGATAACCAGCGAGTGCTCTTAACTACTAATACATCTTCAGCTCATAGTCACCATCATCATTATTGTGTCTGTGGGCATGATGTGTGGACTTGTGTGCCGTTGTAAAGTTCCACTTTTATAAAATCCACTTTTATATAGGTTTCATGAATCAAACTGAGGCATAGAAGCTGGACATAGAGGCACACACCTGTGATACTACTACTTGGGAGGCAGAGGCTAGGGAGATTCAAAATTTGATGAGTCCAGTGTATGCTATACAGTCTTAAGACTCTGCCTCAAAAATAGCATAAACAGCCGGGCGTGGTGGGTCATGCCTTTAGTCCCAGCACTTGGGAGGCAGAGGCAGGTGGATTTCTGAGTTCCAGGCCAGCCTGATCTACAAAGTGAGTTCCAGGACAGCCAGGGCTACGCAGAGAAACCCTGTCTTGAAAAACCAAAAAAAAAGAAAAAAGAAAAAAAAAAAGCAAAGCTTTTCTAGGTAAAGAAAAACAAAACAAAACAAAACAAAACAAAATATCAAAACAAAAAGAATAAGTTACAGAGCAAAAAAAGACTTAGCCTTCAGTCTGCCTCCCCTCTCCCCCAAAAGATGGAGCCATGTGTGTGTGTGTGTCTGTGTGTGTGTGTGTATAGATATGGCTGTCCTGGAGTTAGCTTTGTAGACTAGGTTGTCCTTGAATTCATTGAGATCAGTCTGCCTCTGCTTCCTAAATGCTGGGATTAAAGGTGTGCACCTCCACTGCCAGACTATTGGTCTGATTTTTGTTTTTAAGTTAGCCTCTCCTTACATCTGTTATTGGAGTAATGTTAAGGATGGGTAGTGAGAGAGATGGTATAGCAGGTCAGAGTGCTTCAGGTCTTGGCCTCCATGTTATGCAGTAAATATAGCGGCTAATTGCTTTGGGAAGTTTTGAGGTAGTAAAAAATGGCATATGGACTAAAAGTGCTTACAAATTTTGTAATGGAAGCTTGTTTTTGTCCTTTACAGTTTGTAAATGGCTGTTGTAAAGCTTCAAGTTCGGAGATCACTAAGAAAGTAAGAGAACAGAGCGCAGCTGTTGCGAACCAGCACAGCTCCTTTGTTGCTCAGATGACTTCCGATGAAGAAAGCTGTAAAGCAGGAAGCCTGGAGCTTGATAAAACTATAAAGACTGGGTTAACAAAGCTGAATTGCTTTCTGAAACAGGATCTGAAACTAGATATCCCAACAGGTATGTTAGCTTTATTTTTGTTTTGGTTTGATTTGGTTTTGTTGTTGTTTTTCTTTTTCTTTTTTTAATTTTTAATGATGAAAACAAAAATATACCTAAAAGCGAAGCTTCTGGAAAAACCATTTGTTCTTCCCTGTCTTGTATTGCTCCTCAAACTTGACCTTGGCCTCCTGCCTGGCCTTGCTTTTCAAAGCTGGGTCCCTGAACACATCCTTGTTGACAACAGTCTTGTCCAAGGGGATATCCACAGAGTACCTTGTGGGCATGAGGTGGTTGTAGTTATAAACTTTCACAAAGGACTTGATCTTGGATCGCTTGGTGATCTTCTTCTTGCCCATGGCAGCTGTCACTTTCCGGGGATAGTCGTCAATTCCAGTCACCAGGGCATGGCTGTAAGTGTGGTCTGAGGTGCCATCATCAATGTTCTTCACGATGATGGCTTAGTGTCCGCAGTAGCGTCCGGCCAGGACCAGCACCACTTTCCCAGGTTTCATGAACTTGCCCATCTCGACAGCAGGCAGCAGGCACCCAGCAGAAAGGTGGTGTTGTTTTTCGAGACAGGGTTTCTCTGTGTAGCCCTGGCTGTCCTGGAACTCACTCTGTAGACCAGGCTGGCTTCAAACTCACTGCCTCCCGAGTGCTGAAATTAAAGGTGTGCGCCACCACACCCGGCTAGTTTTACTTTTTAAGATTTATTTTACTTCTGTGGGTCACGGGTGGGTGGATGCACCATGTGGTTGCTGGGAATTGAACTCAGGACCTCTGGAAGAGCAGCCAATGCTCTTAACCTCTGAGCCATCTCTCCAACCCTCTGTAGTTTTAAAACAAACTTGTTGAAGTTTTTGAAATTGAATTCAACTGTATACAGTGTTAGATACTCTTTGAACCTGAGCCTGCTTTTGCCTACAGAAATTTACCATCTTGCTGTAATAAAATTTAAATATGGAAAATTTAGAATACCAGAATAATTCTTGTTTAGTCTTTGCTGTCCTCCTGTCAGTGGTGTATTCCTAGAAATCTGGGCACAATAGAATAATAGTTCATAAACAGTCAGACAGCTGGCTTTATTAAGAAAAGACAGTTTTAAAGCCTGGTATAGCTTAAGAGCATGCATATAAACAAGCTAGATAATCTGAATATTTATGAAATTTTATAATTTATTTTCCTTGAGACTGAGGAAAGAAAATTGTCACTTGGAGACTATCTTGGGTTACATAGCAAGACTGATGAAAGAGAAAAACATAAATTGTTGGGTGTGGTGGCAACACTTTCTGACAGTACTCTGGAGGAATTGGTAGAATGATTAGGAGTTCAAGGTCATCTTTTGCTGCTGAGTGAGCCTGATCCTACCCTGGGTTACAAGAGCTCCTGTCTCAGAAAACCAAACCCAACCCAAAAGCACTCAAAACAAATAAAATTGACCGACTGTTTAGTCAACAGTGTGTCTCAAAGGATGTTTCAATACCAAAATATTAGATGAGGATAAAAGCTAAGTCTAGTTTAATGCAAACTCACTGCATTGTACATTTCCCCACGTCCATCTTATTTAAATGACTGCCAACATTTAAAAATCACCAGTTTTAGAGATCAGAAATGGCAAAGATCGATAAACTACCATGATCACTAAACTTACCCATTAACAGTTTATTAAGTTATTAATAATTAACAGTTATTAATAATTGATTCCTCATTGCACTGTAAAATCATTTAATTATATACTTTTTTGAATGTTTTTGGAACATATAAATTACATCTCAAAACTTTCTTTTAAAATAGTCATTGTAAAGAGTTTCTACTAAATAATATTGGAGCCGGGCGTGGTGGCGCACGCCTTTAATCCCAGCATTTGGGAGGCAGAGGTAGGCGGATTTCTGAGTTCGAAGTCAGCCTGGTCTACAAAGTGAGCTCCAGGACAGCCAGGGCTACACAGAGAAACCCTGTCTTGAAAAACCACAAAAAAAAAAAAAAAAAAAAAAAAAATCTGAAAGACTAAAGAAACTAAATAAACCAATATTCTTGGTTTCTATTTATTTATTTATTTATTTATTTATTTATTTATTTATTTCCGAGACAGGGTTTCTCTGTGTAGCCCTGGCTGTCCTGGAACTCACTCTATAGACCAGGCTGGCCTCGAACTCAGAAATCCGCCTACCTCTGCCTCCCAAATGCTGGGATTAAAGGCGTGCGCCACCACCGCCCAGCTAGTCTTTCAGACTTATCATTAGCTATCAATGAAAATTAAATGTTACATGAAAAGTCATATGAAGAAACAGAACTGAGTAAGAGCCAGGCACTACACCAGATCTGTAATGAAATTATAACTCTTCAAAGCTGGTAAAACTTTTATTTCTAATTCTGAGAATACCCAAAATCTTTCATAAGCTTAATACATCTTTTGTACTTTCTTAGAAATGGAAACTAGACATTTTTGGAGGTAGGATCACTTGAAAATTTTAAGATCTAGTAAAGATCCATTACTACATAACAGAATATTGCTAGCTTCAACCAGTATGTGCCTGGCAGGTAAAAAAAAGATGTATGAAAATCACTGTTTGTTCTTGGAAGACAAGTTACTTGAAAGTATTCATTTTAAGATAACATTAAAAATTGTCAGGCATGGTGGCGCACACCTTTAATCCCGGCACTCGGGAGGCAGAGGCGGGAGAATTTCTGAGTTCAAGGCCAGCCTGGTCTACAGAGTGAGTTCCAGGACAGCCAAGGTATTGAGAGGAAAAAAACCAACCAAACAAACAAAAAAGAGGTGTGGCCTTGTTGGAGGAAGTGTGTCACTGGCAATGGGCTTTCAAAAGCCCAATCCAGTCTGTCTTTCTCTTTCGCTCTCTTCCTGCTGCCTGACGTCCCACATGTAGGACTCTCAGATACCTCTCCTGTACCATGTCTGTCTGCAATGCCACCATGTTCCCTGCTACGCTCATAATGGACCAAACCTCTGAAATCGTAACCAAGGCTCAGTTAAATGCTTTTAAATAAGAGTTGGGTGGTGGTGGCACACGCCTTTAATCCCTATAGAGTGAGTTCCAGGACAGCTAGCACTACCCAGAGAAACCCTGTCTCGAAAATAAATAAAAATAAAAATTATATTTCATATTTAATTTGCCCCTACTTTTCTAATGTCTGCTATAAAGGTATGACACCAGAGAGGAAAAAATATTTATATCCAACAACACTTGTGAGAACTGAACCACGAGAGCAGCTCCTTGATCAGCTGCAAAAGAAACAACCACCAATGATGCTAAACAGCTCAGAAGCCAGCAAGGAGACCAGTCAGGTACAGTTAATACATACGTTTAGAACTTTTCCATACAGTTATTTATTATTGCACATATGGGGGTACATGTGTGCATGGGAGTGTGCATTCAGTATGTGTGCATGTGAGTGGAGGCAGGAGGTTGACTTTGGGTGCCTTCCTTAATTGCTCTCTCCACTGTATATACTGAAGTAGAGTCCCTCACTTGAACCCAGAGCTAACAGTTACCAGCTCTCCCAAGTGCTGGGGTTACAGGTGGGCTGTCACATCCACAGGATATTTAGGTAAGTGCCAGGGATCCAAAGTCTGGTCCTTCCATTTGAACAGCAAATGTGCGCCCCTGTGAACTATTGATGTGATGGATTTCATGTAACGAATGTCACTTTTCACTCCTCAGTCCTATGCTGCTTTCTGTGAGAGTTGCTGACTTTGTTTTTCTTTTTCTTCTTCTTCTTTTTTTTTTAAAGATTTATTTATTTATTATATGTAAGTACACTGAAGCTGTCTTCAGACACTCCAGAAGAGAGCATCAGATCCCTTTATAGATGGTTGTGAGCCACCATGTGGTTTTGGGATTTGAACTCAGAACCTTTGAAAGAGCAGTCAGTGCTCTTAACTGCTGAGTCATCTCTCCAGCTCACTGACTTTCTTTTAATGTGATTAATTTTGAATTAGTTAGGCTAGTAAATAGTAATAAGAAAAGGCCAGTATTTAAGCTGTGACTGCATACCAGACACTGTTCTAAGTTCTTTCCATGTATGCTAACTTAACCTTATGGGATGGCTACCACATCTTTAAAATGATTAAGCTAAGAATTCTTTTGTTGCTGGGCAGTGTTGGCACACACCTTTAGTCCCAGCACTTGAGAGGCAGAGGCAGGTGGATTTCTGAGTTCGAGGCCAGCCTGGTCTACAGAATGAGTTCCAAGACAGCCAGGGCTACACAGAGAAACCCTGTCTCAGGAAACCAAAAACCAAACAAAGAAAGAATTCTTTTGTTTCAGGTTACAAAGATGAAGCTGCAATTAGAAGCAAGGCAATCAAGCCCTCAGTTTGTGCTCTGTAGTTAATAGCAATAGAAAGTTAATAGTGTAGAAAAGCTAAGAAATTAGAGAACAAGTCTAAGCCAATACATTATATTTTGTAATTTTTAAAATACTTATCAAAGTCTAACTTTCCTATAATGCCTGTACCTCCTGAGAGCTCGGATTGTTAAGCATGCCCCGCCTTATCCTGCTCAGCATGATGCTCCAGCCATGGACTCACCCACTCATCACCTTCTTCCTTTAGGACATGGATGAAGAGAGGGAGGCTCTGGAGCAGTGTACTGAGGAACTTGTAAGTCCAGAGACAACTGAACATCCCAGTGCAGATTGCTCTTCCAGCAGAGGTCTTCCATTTTTCCAGGTACTTGATAATGTATTTCACTCAGATTTTACTACTTAGTGTAAAGAGACCATGCTAGTAGCCAGGCATGATGCTAAACACCTAAAATGCCCACACTTGTGAGGCTGAGGCAGGAGCTAGCTTAGGCTAACACAGCAAGACCTGTCTTTTTAACAACAGAGCAGTAAAATAAAAAAAAACCCACAATATTCTTGGCATAGAACAACAAAAATTTAGTCATTCCTTTCTAATGGCTTGTTAATTTTTCTTTAAAATGTGTACATAGTGTGATTGATGAAAGAATCTTCTATAGAATACATAAAGGTAAAATTTGATATCATCTGTAACTTTAGAAAGTAATCTCTAGTCATTGTTGTCTCATTTCTGCCTCTTATATTTCTTTAATTTGTATCTTTACCCAGTAGGTCCGGTGTGCATCGCTGTCCATCACACATGGAGACTATAAGATGTACTAGTGATTTATCCTGCCACCTTGTGGCTCTCCTTGTTCATTGCTCCCCAGGACTTCCTGAGCTCTCTGTTGCTCTGATGCTGTACATTTAAATCACCTGACAGACAGATCCTATGCCCACCACCTTGTTATCCTTGAAACTGTCACACTCAGTAGAACAGCTTGCCTAGACTTTAGCAGTTCTCCTGCCTTCGGAATTGCAGATGTGAGGCATCGTGCCCTTTTAACATAGTTAGGAACAAGCCATTCAAAAGTGCCTGGTGCCAACCAAGTAAGGCATCGAATGAACACCTGTGATCACAACCCTGTAGCAGCAGAAACAGTTTGAGCTCTACAAATTGAAGGCCAGTCTGTCTTCATGGTGATTCCAGGCCAGCCAGGGCCACACAGTGAGCCCTATGTCAAAACAAACACCCCTAAAATCCTATTTGGCAGCTTTCCCTATATTTTAAAGACAGGAGCCTAGATTAAAGTAAAAATTTCCTATGCAAGACATATAATATCTCCATTTTTACAGTTAGGATGCTGATATGTATATTTTTATACATATATTACATGTTATATATGTGCATACTTACATATGTGCATATATATTGTATTATTATATATGTTATGTATCTAATTTTAGTAGTTTTTTGGATCCTTTTTCTGGAGGTCTAAAAGTTCTCTCTCCATGCAGGTTTAACTGTTCCATATTTACAGATTTCCTTAGCTCCCTTATGTACCTCAAGGCAGCTTCACCCCCATTGTCTTTTAACCCCTTACTTTTTCCTGGCCTGGCACAGCTCGTCATTCTTCATCTCACCGTTGCCCACAGGCAGGCCTTATGCGTGCCAAGGAGCTGACTTACATCTCGCTATTGGTCTCAGCGCTCATAATCCCAGTGTGCAGGATTTTCTTCCTGATTCCAGAGACATAGAGTAAAAATTCCTTTTTCTTTCTTTCTTTCTTTCTTTCTTTCTTTCTTTCTTTCTTTCTTTCTTTCTTTCTTTCTCTCTCTCTCTCTCTCTCTCTCTCTCTCTCTCTTTCTTTCTTTCTTTCTTTCTTTCTTTCTTTTTCTCCTTCTTTTTCTTTTGGTTTTTTGAGACAGGATTGTTTTGTGTAGCTCTGGCTGTCCTGGAACTTGCTTTGCAGACCAGGTTAGATTTCACCTCAGAGATGTAGACTGTGAAACAGGTTTTCAAAGAGGATAAATAAAAGTCTTTCTTGGTGGTGACAAATCTGTTAAACTGGGTAACTACGTGTTGTGGTCAGCTGCCCTGCAGGTTGAACACTTCCTCTGGGGCCGGTTCTTACTGCAGCTAGGAGCACTTTGTATTTGTACTAACCTGTCTCAAGATAACTGCCTGTGTCCACTAGGGGGCAGAATCACTTGCTCTTGAGAACCACTGTCTTAAAGGGAAATTTGTAATTATGTTTTAGAAACAATGCAAAAAAAGTAATATTTCATGCCAGGTGGTGGTGGCACACGCCTTTAATCCCAGCACTCAGGAGACAGAGGCAGGTGTATTTCTGTGAGTTCAAGGCCAGCCTGTTCTATAGAGCAAGTTCCAGGACAGGCAGGGCTACACACAGAGAAACCCGGTCTCCAAACAAAAAACAAACAAAAAAGAAAAGTAATTCTTTCTTCTTCCATTACTGGTAAAGTAAAGAAGACCCTACCTTTTGTGTTTTGTGGTTTTCAAATTTAAACTTTAGTCCATAATGCATAGAACTTTCATAATAAAATGTTGCAATGTCTAGTAAATGTTACATAATTGTGACTTCATTTCTCCCCTTTAAACCCACAGCGAAAAAAGCCACATGGAAAAGACAAAGAAAACAGAGGCCTTAACCCGGTGGAGAAGTATAAAGTGGAAGAGGCCTCGGATCTCTCCATCTCCAAGAGCAGACTGCCGCTTCACACCTCCATAAACCTCTAGCTGATCTGAGGCTTAGGGTGTCATCTTTAAAATACAACCTGAAACTCCAGAGTCTGAAGCTATGTACAGATGAAAAGGGGACTGCTGTGTGAGGGCCCCACAGTAACTGTAGTTGAACTGAAAGTCTTTTTTATAATCCCTGTAGTCCAAGGATGTAGTAAGCTGGGTATCATTTGGGATTTACATTGAATATGTGTGTGTGTTTCTAGCTTTTTATATAAAGAAGCTCTTCTGTAACAAGTAAGTATTTTTCTTGTATATAATTAAATACCAAATATATGGAAATCATTGTTCCAGGTTTAGACTTGTATTGGTGAATGCCATCTCCTTTGCTGTCTGGCCAAGGCTGTTTCCCTACCTCTAACCAGCCTTTTCTAGTTTGTCTTCGACTCCTGTCTCCCTTTTCCTGTCACTTAACCTTTTGTAGCCTACAGAAAGGTTTCTTTAGTATGAGAAACGCAGGGTTTTACCTGGAACTCTTCTATCTCACTGATTACCCTTACAATCACTGTCAAAACACCTGACCCTGGAAGGACCCTTCCTTTTGGGTCCTTCATTTGTTCTCGCTGATATGCACACATCTCATTCCTTCCTGAGGTCTGACACATCACCAGCCTCCCTGTAGTGTCGGCTCCTAATGCAGGAGACCTTGAGGCCCCACTTAAAAGGTCTTTAAGTCTCTTAGAAATGATAAGATTGTTTTCAAACTACCAATTATGACTATAACTTCTATTTTGTTTATCTTTTAAAACTTTATTCCTTGTATATAATAAAAATGTATATATACATTCCCTCTGTTGAAATATTAACCCTCGCTCTTTCGCTTTGACAACGCTGTTTCTGGAAGTTGGCCATTTTAAGATGAACCAGAGCACCTACCTAAAAGTGTATGCAGAGAGTAAGTGTGGTCACGTCAAGTTCATGTATACGGTTCAGAGTGATGTGGTTTTGGCACAGTCTCACTATGGAGCTCAGGCTGGCTTTGGACTCACTATGCAGCAGGACAGTCATCCTTCCAAGGCCTGGGAATACAGACATCATCACTGTGCCTGTTTCAGAAATAGAACTTTGGCCAGGCGTGGTGGCGCACGCCTTTAATCCCAGCACTCGGGAGGCAGAGGCAGGCGGATTTCTGAGTTCGAGGCCAGCCTGATCTACAAAGTGAGTGCCAGGACAGCTAGGGCTACAGAGAAACCCTGTCTCAAAAAAACAAAAGAAATAGAACTTTGTAACAAAGAGCTAACCCCTAATAGAAAATTAGAAAAAAATGCTACTTTAAGAAATTTATTTTCTTGTACTATTTCTCCAACTCATTGTAGAAATAGAAACGTTATTTTAATAAAAATAATGCATAAATTTCTCTGCAAACAGATGCCAACCTAATCTGTGGATATTATCTAATTTGCTTTTGGTAAATCTTTAATTGGTAATTGTTTTTGAATTTTTTAAATTAAATTATTTTAATTTTTTGTTCGTGCTGCCTGTACATTTGTGCGCTGCTTCCCGTGCGTGCTGTGCGTATGCAGAGATGCCCTGAAGCTGGGGCTAGGGCCACTCTGGGTCAGCATGTGTGCACCAGAGCCCTTACTCTCCCTCCTAGCATCTCTCCAGCCCTGAAATTTGTTTCTTTTACTTGCTTGCCCATAATTTCTTATTTAGCAGTGGTATTTATTGTGGTGAAACTCCTAAAACAGACTTCAGCAAAGGTCCTACCAAGGAAGACACCAGGCTTCCAGTAGACTCCAAGCACATATACCTTGGACATATGATGTGTATGTGGGGAAAAGACCCTACACAGCCCGAAGTACAGCTTATGTCATCCTGCCTCTGTCATTGTTCTCCCAAATGGTTCTGCAGCAGGGTTAACGCCTGACAAGCCACAGAATAGCAAAAGTAATACCTAGAGCTATAACTTAGCCTACAGATCTTCATGCGCTACCAGTATCAGGCGATCAACTGTGCATGGTATCGGCAAAAATGTGAGTGTTGCATGGCATAGTGGCAAAGGTTTATAATTGTGGAACCTGGTAGGCTGAGAGGCAGGAAGATCCTAAGTTTTAGGCTAGCGTGGGCTACATAGTAGAAACCTGTCAAAAACAAGCAAACAAGAATGCCTTCGTAGAGAACTTCAAGGACTTAGAAAATTCAAGCGAACGATTTAGCACTTTGCCCAAAGTCTGGAGACAGTCAAAGGTTTAGCCACCAAACATGTGCTAAATGTGTCAGAAAAAGGACAAACCAAAGCAACAGTTGATCTGGCCTTTTCCCATATTCTCCAGCTTAAAGCATTTACAACAGTTGTGACGTTGCCGCCATAAGGCGGAAGGTGATGGCTCCACTGGCAAAGTGTCTGCTGTGCAAGCATGAGGACGTGAGTTTGGATCCCTGGCACCAAAGCCAAGCGGGGCCTAGCAACAGGCATCTGTAGCCCTGGGCCTGGATAACAAGGGAGAGTGGGCAGGTGGAGACAGGTGGGTCCCTAGAGCTGACTGGCCAACGATAAAGTCCATGTACACAATCCACAGCACCAACACTCAAGAAGATGGGTCCTGGTGATGTCGGTGGCTTTAGTGCCTAAGGAGTAGAGAAGCTTCACTCTCAAAAGCCTGCTTGGAGCAACCTGAAGCACAGACAGACACTGTTAGATGAACTCAAATGGAAAGTGGGAAACAGTTCTCACATCGTACACCACAGATGAACCACCCACCTGTGGCAGTTACAGTCAGGTAAAGGAAGACACACGTATAGCCTGAGGGCAAGCAGCGGGGAGGAAAGTAGAAGGAAGGTATGAACATGCCCAAAGTGAGTGGCACACACAGCTCCAAGAAGACGGCTTCCAGCTAGTCTGTAGGCTTAGGCGCAGAAAGTAAGCTGAAGATAGATGTTAAATGGCCCAAGGATGCTACATTGAAAGTGTGACCCAAGCAGCTAATCTGCCAAAATGGTATTTTCTTGATTTTACTTAAGGTGTCTGGTCTTCAAGGAAACTTCATTAAAGATTTTTCTTTTATGTGTATATGTGTGGGCAATGTGCATATTCGTGCAGGTGTCTTGGAGACCAGGAGGTGTTACATCCTGGAGCTGGGATTTTATCCCTGGAGCTGTGGTTGTAAGCTGCCAGCATCCTGGGACCAGAGCACTCTTGTAAGAATAGCTAATGCTCCTAAGAGCTGAGGCAGCATCTCCAGCTCCTTTAGAAAAACTTCTGTTAATATAGGTTAGAAAAGTCACTATGTCCCTACAGCCATAGCAAGCAACAGAAACAAAGCCTGAGTAGAGAATTTGATTTCTGGTTTAGTATGTTATGATATTCAAACTGTTCTGTTCAGCTTTAAAACATAAAAAGCAGCCTGAAAGATGGGAAGAAATAAGCACCATCCATTCACAGGAGAAGCAGAAACCGAGGAAGCTTTTCCTGAAGGTGTTGTCACAATTCTAAGCAAAAAGACAAGCTACTAATACGTGGGGCTCATACGAACATAATGTTTAAGACAGGTTGTTTAGGGTTTTTTGTTTTGGTTTGGTTTTGGTTTTTGGAGACAGGGGTCCTCTATGTAGCCCTGGCTGTCCTGGAACTCACTTTGTAGACCAGGCTGGCCTCGAGCTCAGAAATCCACCTGCCTCTGCCTCCCAAGTGCTGGGATTAAAGGCGTGCGCCACCACTGCCCGGCTAGTTTTGTTTTTTAATTCCATAATAATTCTTACTCTGAATTTAATTTGTGTGAGGTAGGGGCATGTGCCATGGTGTGCAAGTGGGGAGTCAGGGGACTACTTCATGTGGTTGGTTCCCAATCTTCCATTGAACGTATCTCCTGGATTCTTACCAGTTCAAAATCTTTGCCAACTTTAATCCAATTTTGTGACTTCCAGGTAGAATCTCAATGTAAAGATCCAAAAAGATACGATTTGAAAACCTGTTAGATCTAATCTTTTTTTTTTATTATTACATATTTTCCTCAATTACATTTCCAATGCTATCCCAAAAGCCTCCCACACCCCCACCTCCCCTGTTAGATCTAATCTTAACTTGGAATCTTTTGCTTGGAAGGGAATTTAAAATATTGCTACTAATGCCTTGGCTTGGAAAACCAGCTAAGAGGCCAGTGGTTGTTTGAGACAGTTTCATGTAGCCCAGGCTGGTTTCCCTGTAGCCAAAGATTACCTTGATTTTTTTTTAAAGATTTATTTGTTGTTATATGTAAGTACACTATACCTGTCTTTAGACACAGCAGAAGAAGGCATCAGATCCCATTACAGATGGTTGTGAACCACTATGTGGTTGCTGGGAATTGAACTCAGGACATCTGGAAGAACCAATGAGCCATCTCTCCAACCCTACCTTGAATATTTAATCCTCTTGTCTTTACCTCCTAAGTTGCTGGGATTACAGGCCAGTGCCACGATGCCAGGTTCATCTGGCGATTGAGCCAGGGCTTCATAAGCCCTAGGCAAGCACTCTGCCAACTGAGGTACATCCCCAGCCTTAGGCAAGAGGTTTGGTTCTGCTGGTACATCAGTGATGGGTCATACCTAGGACACTTTCCCTTTAATTCCTCATTGAATCACAGACTGGGTGGTGGGTGATTCAGTAAATCAGAATTTAAAGAGTAAAAAGCAAAACACCACCACCAATCAAAAAACCCCTAGTTTATGTGTGGTTTGCCTGCCTATATGCCTGTGCACCATGTTCAGGTAGTGTCCTCAGAAGCTGGAAGACAATGCTGGGTCCCTGGAACTGGGGTTTGTGAACCACTGTGTGGGTGCTGGAAATCAAACTCAGGCCCGCTGCAAAAGCAGCCAGTGCTTCTAACCTCTGACCCCATCACTCCAGTCCCCTTAAGCTTCCTTTTTAAGAATCAACTGATTTTTTTTTAAATCAATGTCAGTACTATATGAGCTGATAAGGGCTAATCTTTTCTTGAATTTCCTATAAAGGCCAATAATGAGGCTCATATTCTTTGCACAGAACAGCCAGCCTGGTCTACAGAGCAAGGTCCAGGACAGCCAGGGCTACACAGAGAAGCCCTGTCTCGAAAAACAGACAAATGAATAAATAAAAATAGAGACTTGGGCTGGAGAGATGGCTCAGCGGTTAAGAGCGCTGACTGCTCTTCCAGAGGTCCTGAGTTCAATTCCCAGCAACCACATGGTGGCTCACAACCATCTGTAATGGGGATCTGATGCCCTCTTCTGGTGTGTCTGAAGACAGCTACAGTGAACTTACATATAATAAATAAACAAATCTTTAAAAAAATAAATTAGTAGAGACAGCTTAGCAGTTAGGAGCACTGGATGCTTTTCCAGAAGTCCCAGCATCCACATAGTGGTCCCCAACCACCTGTAAATCCAGTTCCAGGGCACATGATGCCCGCTTTTGGCCTCCACGGGCGGTGCACGTACATGGTACGCAGATATACATGCCTTCAAAACACCCCTACACATAGATAAATCTTAAAAATATATATGATATTATCTATTGTGCATAGTGCTGTGGGCCTTTAATCATAGCACTTTGGAGGCTGAGACAAATGGATCTCTGTGATTTGGCTTGAAGTCAAGCTAGCCAGGGCTACATAGTGAGATTCTGTCTCAAAAACAAAACAAAATAGCCTGGAGAGACTGCTTGTTTCTCTTGCAGAGGACCTGGGTTCAGTTCCCAGCACCCTCAGGGCAGCCCACAGCTATCTATAACTCCAGTTCCAGAGGATCCAATGCCTCTTCTGGCCCAGAAGACTTGGAAAAGCCTGGGGATGGCTGGCCCTTCACTGCTGTGGGTGTCACTGTCAGTGGCAGACATTATAAAGTTCCCGTGACAACCATTTATTGAGTGCTTACTATATGCCAGAAATTTACATGTTAACAATGTATTTAACCTTCACATGTTGGGGTTGGCCTGATGATATGTGTTCAAATGCTAAATTCTGTACCCAAGATCTGGTTGCCCCAAGATGAGCAAATTCACACACACGCGCGCGCGCGCACACACACACACCAGCTTTTATTATGCAAACCTTGCTCCTAAAGTTAATTGATCAATAAAAGGCCAAAGCCTGTAACTGGGCAGTAGAGCGACAAAGACAGGACTTGAAGATGGAGTGAGGGATCTCAGGAAAGAGCAGGGGAGAGAGGAAGAGAGAGAAGCCCCCATGAGTGGAGACAGACCATGAGGGTGTGACCAGGAGAAACAGCAAGAAACAAGGGACATATGGCTGGGATGTCAGAAAAGCTCCAAACCTGCCCAGTCTAGGCTTACAGCTTGTAAATAAAATACCAGGATTGTGTGTCTTTTATATGAGCAAGCTAGAATATAAGAATATTATTTACATTCACAACAACATCAAATCAGGAAAAAGGCGCTAATCTAACTGCATTGCTACGTTTAAGGAAATGGGAGCCTAAAGAATCTAAGAAAGCTGTGGGTGTAGCTCAGTCAGTGTGGAGTGTGGGAATGTGGGTTTGATCATCAGCATCACAGAACACCATCAAAACTCACAAGAGTTGGCAAGACGGATTGCTGGGTAAAGGCTCTTTGCTACAAAAGCCCAGTGGCCTTAGATTCATCCCCTACCCATCTAAAGATTCAAAAATATCTATTAATCTCCTACCGTATTGTGTACAACTGGATTCACATTTCAAAAGGCAAAAACAGGGGGCTTCGTAAGGCCACTTCCTGTTTCATCCTCTCGTGTGTTCCCACCGTTGTCCGTGTCTTTCCTCTATCATTTCCTGTTCCTTTCTGAGACCTATGATTTCAGCTAGGAATTTTGCTTTTAAGTCCAACCTATGTGTGAGTAATAGTTTCCTGACTCTCCTAATAATCCCAGAATCTGTTAATGAGCCAGTTTGAAATAATTTCACATGCTGGGTCCATTTCACAGCTGGGGGAAATGCAATCTCTGAAAGTCAAACATTGCTTAACAGCTATGCAGTCCCTCCAGATCCAACAGGTAAAGAGTGGGTGAGCTCCCTGCTGCAAGCGGTTGCCTCCCGGCTTTCTAGATGGCTCCCAGGGCTCTTCCAGGTCCCTACCCTTCACAGCCCCTCAGTGTTCCCCACCTCCTTGAATTGATCTCTGTCTCTCTGTCTGTTTCTCTGTCTCTCTCTCTCTCACACACACACTACACACAGAGTCCCTTGATTTCTTTATGGTTTTTCAACATTGGTTGTCTTTCTCTTTTCTCAGAATAGAATCCTTAGAGCCAAGGATGGGGCCACTTGTTCCCCATAGTCTCCCAAATGACTTCATGAAATCTTAAAAAGAAAAGAAAAGAAAAGAAAAGAAAAGAAAAGAAAAGAAAAGAAAAGAAAAAGGACCACAATCTAATCTAGGCTGTTTTTTTTTTTTTCTTTTTTCCTTTAGACATTTTGTTCCTTGGCAATCTAGTCCATCTTTCTGAGGGCTGGGGGTGGGGATCCAATGGGGCAGGTTGGTGCGCTGATTAAAAGAAGGCATGATTCAGACAGCAAGAGTCCTGCTTCGTCATTTCTGCTACCTTCTCAAGGGCTGTCACCTAGAAGTCTGGCAGTACACCCTTAGACTTAGATTATCTGTTAAGATATCACTTGTGCTGGCTCAAACAATAGGTTACATACGCAAGGCTTCCAGATGGCATTCTTTCCTCATTAAGAGAACTACTAATGTGAAATACTGCTTTTAGTGAGGTAATTTTCATACTCTACAACTCACCCCTTATCTTTTCCCTTGGGCTGGGGAGATAGCTCAGTGGTTAAGGCACTTGCTGAGCAAGTACCTGTGTTCGGGTTCTCGGAGCCCGGGTAAATGCTGGGTGCTTTTAAAAACATGGCAGCTTATTTGTAATTCTAGGAGAGACGGGAAGGCCTTGCCATATTGATGAGATCTGGGTTCGATTGGGAGGTTCTGCATATACATATACATACACACATATATTTGGCTTTTTCAGAGATGGATTCTCTGTGCAGCTCTACCTGTCTTGTACCTCCCTATGTAGACCAGGCTGGCCTCAAACGCATAGATCCACCTACCTCTGCCTCCTGAGTTTAATCTCTGCCTGGGCGTGCCCCACTACACCTGGCTAACTAATATTATATTGTGCAGATATACCACATTTTCACTTATCCACATTTGGATTGTTCACTTTGGGTATTGTACTTCCATTGTTTAGAATAAACTGCTAAAAACAAGCTTCTGTGTGAACATACATTATCATGTCTTGAGTCTAAACCTAAGGGTGGAACTATAGTAGCCCAGTGGAGCCAACCTTCTGGTATTATGGGAACAGGAACTGTGTGTGTAACCATGCTGAAAACGAGACTGTTCCCATTTTAGTCCCCAAGATATAAGGATTCCAAACGCTACGTCCCCATCAACCCTTGTTTTTACAGACTTCTCATAGCTGTCGCAAAGTGATGTCTCACTGTGGTTTTGATTTGCACTTATTTCCCTGATGACTAATGGTGTTGGACATCGCTTTCATTTGTGTGCTTACTAGCTACCTCTATCTAAATTTCTGGGGAAGTGCCTTCTCAGATCCTGTACCCATTTAAAAAAAAAAAAAACTTGGTGTGCTTATTATTCAGTTCATCACCTTTTACACTGTTCAAATACCATAAACTATATAGTCTGTGGGCAGTAAAACCCACCCGCGGCAAAGTGCTGTGCAGTGTGTGTGGTAGGTTAGAAAATGTGGAAAGGGAACATGGGTGAATCTGCCACAGTGCGAGCCCATCCCCTCTGTACTTTCAGGCTTTGATACCATCCACGTTATGGACTAGGTATCTGTATTTAATATATTAGTTTAAAAAAAAACCCTAAAACTCTACTTAGCTTTTGTCAAATATTACATAAGATAAAAATAATTTTATATGAGGCTTAATAAATTGTTCAGTCCAACAGTTGAAGGGAATGCACCTTTCATTGTAAATGCAGACAGAACCAAGTTGTGACAGCAAAATCATCTGATGTGTTCAAGCACAGCTAATTGGAAAGTTTAACTCTATGAAGACTTAATTGTTGAAAACAAGTTGCAGGAGTTTACCTAAGTTCTCTGTTGATAAGTGAGAGGCCAGAATTACCTTTTCCTCCTGCAAAATTCGTTCTCTTGCAAAATAACAATGACGAAAATAAATGGCACCAAATTTTTGGCGAGTCTTGTTTAATTCGGCATATAATTAAAATCTCATGTAGCCTTATTGGCTTTAGTATCCAGCAGAGAGAAAATATTGAAACTCCAAGAGATTTTGAATTAAATAGCTACAGCAGTTTTGTTTTATTAGTTCTGACTGTGTGAAAAAAAAATCATAAGGACAACTTTGGAAAAACTGACTTCTTTTAGAGCCCCAAATGACTTTTAAAACAATAAAACAAACTATAAAGCCTACACAAGTGATATTAAAATTATGAAGTTCAAGAAAATGTGACATTCACAAATGTGGTTGTAATTTTTTTTTTTTTTAACGACAGCAAAGTGGACATGGATCTATTGGGTTTTGAAAAGGCTGTGTTATATAGTTTAGCAGAATTAAGTGCTTCAATTTGCTGGTGAGGATTATGTAGCTGAGTTGGAATGTCGGAACCAATACCTCTAAGGTCTCCACCCACTTTCCAGGGTCTGTGGCTGCAGCAGAGAAAGGACAGATACACCTCAACAGGCGATGACTTAGAGTCTTGCGTTAGCGGTTATTTCCCTGGCATCTTACTATTTACTTTTGGAAGGTTCACAGATTTCCATCTTTGTGGCTGGTAGGTGCATCAAGCACGGAATAAAGGAAGACCCTAAACCCATATGTTCCTGAGGAGGAGAATAAAGGGGTTTGGGTGAGGACACTAAGTGACAGTAATCATTCGGTGATTCCCAAAGTGGGGGAGAAGAGTTCAAAAGATCAAACAGAAGGTTGGGGAAATAGTTCACGAGGAAGAACAGTTTCCTGCGAGCTCAACGAGGTCCCAAGTTTTTTGGGTATTCAAATACCGTTTTTTGAAGACGCATTTGAACTTCAAATAGTAACGGTCCCGACTTACTTGGTCCCCAGAGTCTTTCTGGAACCTAAACCACACTTGAGTTCTCCATCAAGGCAGGTAATGAGACTGGTCAGCAGCGGGGTCACCTGTGGAGACCTGGATTGGGTAAGAACCCTCCACCACAGTCTCCAAAGACAAGGCACTAATGAAATTGTATAGAGACCTACTGAATAATTAACAACAATAACAACAACAAAACCTTTTAAAGTTGAGTGGTACCAGGTGTGGTGGCTCATGCTTGTAATCCTAATTATCTGAGACACTGAGGCAGGAGGCTCTCGGTTCAAGTTTACCCTGGATAACTTAGCAAGACCCTGCCTCAAAACAAAAAAAGGGGGGGTGGAGGGAAGGGGGGGGGAAGTTGTGGCTCAGTTGATAGGTTTTTTGTTGGTGGTGTTGGGTTCTGCCTAACATGCATGAAGCCCTGGGTTTGACTCTTAGTGCGACAGAAACCAGGAGGAGCATGTGCCTGCAACCCCACCACATTGGGAAGTGTAGGCAGAAGGCTGGACGTTCAAGATCATCCTTGGCTACGTATTGAGTTGGAGGCCAGCCTGGGCTACTACATACGACCCTGTCTCCAAAGCAGAATTAAACTGAGGAAGGCAAAGTATAGAGCATTTGCCTAGCATGTGTGAGGCTCTGGCTTCAACCCCCAGTAATAAACACCCAACTAACAAAAGAGTCCGTGTGAGTGAATCCTCCATGTGGGGTTATGTCCACGGAGGCCAGAAGACAGTGTCAGATTACTGGAGTTACAGGCGGTTGTGAGCTTCCAAATATGGGTGCCAGGAACTGAACTCGGATCCTCTGCAAAGAGAGCAGCATGCACTCTTAAACAACGAGCTGTCTCTCCAGCCCCATGTTTATTTTTTAATCATTTATGTGTGTGTGTGCCAGCTTGAATTTATGAACACGATGTGTATGCAGTGCTCTCAGAGGCCAGCAGAGAGCATCTGGGATAGAGCCCGGTAACCCTTACTACTAAGCCATTTCTCCAGTCACTATTATGCTTGTTCTGCATGTGCACAGGTGTCTCAGTGCCACAGCCAGTGCTTGTGTGGTCAGAGAGACACCCCATGTCTCATTCGGCTTGGAGTCAAGGGCCTTTATCTGTTGAGCCATCTCTGACCCAGAGCTTTAATTATTTTAATATACAAAACTAGACTTCCAGTTTTTATACTGAAAAGTTTGAAAGCTACCGTGCAGTTAAAGCTACAGCACAGCCGGGTAGTGGTGGCGCAAGCCTTTAATCCCAGCACTCAGGAGGCAGAGGCAGGGGGATTTCTGAGTTCGAGCACCACCCCCCCCAAAAAAAGAAAAGAAAAGCAGCTACAGCACAACAGAAACCTGTCCGTTCTTCACCTAAACTCACCAATTAATATTCTGTAATGTTTGGCTTATTCCTTTCCTTATGTACACATATGCATATATTTACAGTTGTGTACATGTAAGTAACTACACCCGTGTATAGTGAACTACTGGAAGGTTGCAGGTATCATGGCTCACATTCTTAAAATCTTAGTAATAACTTTCCTATTATATTTAACTCATAAGACCAAAATCACACCTAACATTGTAGCAGTGAAATATTGCCAGCTATGTACAATTCATATTTATTCCTATTTTTTACCCCAAATCCAAAGAAATGTGTTAATTCTGTAAGAGCTTGCCAGAATCCTCATCTTCAACGTTTCACTCAATACCTGTGTGTCTAATGAGTCGTCCCTGAACCAACCAATAACAATTTCTACATTAAAAAGTATCTCATGGGCTGGTGAGATGGCTCAGCCGGTAAGAGCACTGACTGCTCTTCCTAAGGTCTCTAGTTCAAATCCCAGCAACCACATGGCGGCTTGCAACCATCTGTAATGAGATCTGATGCCCTCTTCTGGTGTCTTTAGACAGCTACAGTGTATTTATTTATTAATAAATAAAACTTTGGGCCTGAGCAAGCAGGGACTGAGTGAGCAGAGTTGACCAGAGGGAGCAGAGATCCTAAAAATCCCCAACAACCACATGAAGGCTCATCTGTACAGCTACAGTGTACTCACATACATAAAATAAATCAATCTTTAAAAAGTATCTCGCCGGGCGTGGTGGCGCACGCCTTTAATCCCAGCACTTGGGAGGCAGAGGCAGGTGGATTTCTGAGTTCGAGGCCAGCCTGGTCTACAAAGTGAGTTCCAGGACAGCTAGGGCTATACAGAGAAACCCTGTCTCGAAAAACCAAAAAAAAAAAAAAGTATCTCATTGTGTTTGATGTGTGTTTTGGGCACTCCAGCAGCCATGGTGCTACAGGGCAAGTCTCTCCACCTCTTTCTCCCCTCCCCCTCTCTCATGTGGGGTCGGAAGCTTGAACTTGAGTCCTTGTTTCCAGCATTAAGGGAGACAATCTCCCATAGGCTGCGCCACCTCACTGGTCCCAAATGTTTTATATTTGTTCTGGCATTCTCCCAGTTTTCCCACCCACCACTTCTTTATTTCACTTGAGTTCAATGGACTTAGAAATAGCATAGTTTACTACGTATTTTTTCAACTTCGCTATTGTGTGTAATGCGACACAGCAAGCAGACAGAGGGCAGAGGACAACTGTGGAATCGGTTCTTCCTTCCACCATGTCTTCCCTGGATCGAAGCTCAGGTTGCCAGGCTAGCACCTCCTCGATGATGTATTTTTCAAGGCTTAAATAACCCGGAGTTTGCCCACCGGAAGCCCCTTCAAGCAGTCTGTTGTCTGGCCAAGATGTCTTTGCGCTCACCAGAAAGAAACCTCCCAAGGTTCAGTTCTCCAGGTATTCAGAAGTCTACTCTCTTTCCAGCCCTGCCCGAAGTTAGTTAAACTTGTTCTCCTTTTTATGGTTCACATAACAGGGTGAACACACGGAGATATAGCCTTACCAGCCCCCAAGGTTTTAATTCTAATAGCGGCGCTTCACACTCACTGGTTTGTTTGTGCTAATTAACGGCTTTTGTCTGTCATTATTCTGAAAGATGTCCGTGACTCCATCCCCAAGCAGTTAGGAACCTTTATGTCAAGTCCCAAACGGGACAGGTGAGAAAAGCCCAGGGCAATAAACTGACAGACTCAACTCAAGTGCTCTTCTGACTTGGAGTCACTCACACCCTAGGCTCCTTGACACCTACCTATCTTTCAAACATTATTTCCTTTGGGAAGACTTTTCCTTTTTCAAAGTGACTCTCTCCTTTACCCGAAAGGAGGGGCTGGAGCTCCTTAAGGTTTCGACCCTTACACACGATTTCTCCCTAGTAGATGTGACTGTGTTCGTTTCCTGCTTCCACCAGGGCAGAGACTGCCTCTCTCGTTTGCTAATGACACACAGTAGTTGCTCAAGAAAATAAGGTGTGAAGTGAAACTCGGACCCAGGTCCTCTGGCTATTTCGCCTTCAGTCCCACTGCAGCTGAAGATTAATTCCAAAGGATAAAACTAAATATCTCAGTTGAAAAAAAAAAGCCAGGGAGTTTTTCTACTAATAGAAGTCCTTAGCAGAAACTGCCCAACTCAAGGTGTGGTCACCCCAGGAGGGCGTCAATCAAGAAAATGCCCCTTTGCCCCAGAGGCGAGTGAAGCCGCACAGAGCTGAGGCCACACTGAGCAGCGCACCACGGCTTTGAATAGAAAACACGTGTAAAACCTCAGAGGCCGGCTAAGCGCAGCTGTGTCCTTCAGGGCCTGGGGACAGAGGTCCAGGAGCACCTCCCACCCCCATTGGATCGAAGAACACTGCATAGCCTCTGTCCTGCGCCATACGATTAAGGTTCTATCTTGATACCGGTCTGGAGCAGATTCCGTTAGCATCCAGGGAGGTGGCCGAGCTAGGGGGTCCTCAAATAGGTCTGGAACACCTGCAGCCTCGCTGTCAGTACCCGTCTGGGACTAGGACGCAGCCAACGGCTTGGGTCTTCTCCTTGGAGCGCCGAGCTGCGGAGGTCCCCCGTTCTAGACAGTGCCACCGTTACCCCAAGAAGCGCAGCCTTCTGGCCGCCCGAAGGTGCCATCCTGCCGGCGGCCTCCTGGCCCGCAGAGTCCCATCGCTTCTCCAGGTTCCAGAGGCTGCCCGAGTTTCAGCAGTGGCGCCATCCCGTCAGGATCCGCGCCCCGCGGCGCACGTCTTGTGACCTCCTCTTCGACGGTCGCAGTCGCTCGCTAGGTGCCTGGAACCTCTGGGGGCGCCTGCGGCGCAGGAACACCCTGGCGGAGGGTCCCCGGAGCCCCACAGCCCGTGCGTCTCGGGGGCGGGAGCTGGGCCGGTGGGGGCGGATCGGCGCGGGGGTTAGTGGGGGGCGGAGGCGAATCTGAAGCCAGCGCCATTGGCCGCAGGGCCTGGCGGCAGGAAGGGGACCGAGCGCGGCCCCACCCCGCGGCTGCCCGAGCCTATCGCCTGGAGCGCAGAGCGCAAATAAATGTAGCGCGGCGCCGCCGGCCGGCAGCTCTCTGCGAGGGGCTGCGGAGCGGCCATGCAGTTCCCGCACCCGGGGCCCGCGGCTGCGCCCGCCGTGGGAGTCCCGCTGTATGCGCCCACGCCGCTGCTGCAGCCCGCTCACCCGACGCCCTTCTACATCGACGACATCTTGGGTCGCGGGCCCGCCGCCCCCACGCCCACTCCCACGCTGCCGTCCCCCAACTCCTCCTTCACCAGCCTCGTGTCCTCCTACCGGACCCCGGTGTACGAGCCCACGCCGGTCCACCCCGCCTTCTCGCACCACCCGGCCGCCGCGCTGGCCGCCGCCTACGGCCCCAGTGGCTTCGGAGGCCCTCTGTACCCGTTCCCGCGGACGGTGAACGACTACACGCACGCCCTACTCCGCCACGACCCCCTGGGTAAGGCGGCCGGGGCCGAGTGAGGGCGTCCGTGAGGAAGGCGCTCCCGGCGGGTGGCAGCGCGCGGGAGGCGGCAGGGGCGGACGGACGGGAAGCGCAGTGGAAAAGTTGCGGCGAGCTCTCGGAGCGAGCGGCTCGCGGGTGCATGCGGGGCCCCGGTACTGGGAAGCTCGGCGACTCAGATTGCTTTTCCTGCACCTTGCAGACGTCGGGGCAAGCGTAGTCGGGAGAGACCTGGGGCTCCCGGGGAGGTGGAGGAGGGCGGCCCTGGCCACGCGTGTCGCCCCGGGGTGGGTGGGGGACTCCCTTAGCGAGCGGCCCGGAGAAGAGGACGTCGGGGCGCCCTGAGCCTGGCCCCTGCAGGGCAGGGAGAGCTGCCTGCCCGGGCGGTTCCTGGGCTGGGCTTGGTTCAACAAGCTTGTGCAGTGAAGGAGCCTGACCCTTTCCGTTCATACAGGAAATCTTGAGTTCTCGATAGGAGTAAATCTGGTTTCTGAAGCTGTTAAGTGTTTTCCTGGCTGCATGAAGCAGACCCTTCCCCCGGAGTAGTGCACGCTGCTGATTATTTTATCGACATCCTCAATACAGACAAATTCAGGAAACACTCGACGTCTGATAGCCAGGATCCGTTTTTCTGATATTGTTCATTTCCTCTGTGTGGGATGTGACTTTATGGCAGCTAAAATAACCAGTTGCTTCCTCTCTGCCTCTCCCGCCACCCCCCACCCCCATCTTTGGAGGCTGTTTTGCACCAAGTCTGAAGCCTGACGCAAGCAAAATCTCGGGGGGAAAAAAAAACAATGCCAACTTTCAAAATGTTTAGGTGTAGGTCTGTGGACATAGGGACGGACGGACGGACAGACGCACCACCATCAATTTGGAGAAGGAAAGTGCAGACCCCGAACAAATACTAAGGGCTACACGTTGGCAATTTGGGATTTTCGAGGCTTGTCCTCACAACATTCCTAAGAATAAATACGCGATGGTGACCGGGTTCAGGGCCTCAGCCTCTGAACCAGTGGGGTCTAGAGTGAATAAGAGGGGGCTCCAGAGTTTAAAGTCAACAGTTTGGCAGCTTAACTGGGGACCTGGGAGACAATTAACATTTTAATGAATTGGCATTTTAATGCCAGAATTATTAAGAGCCGCCTCCAGCGCTCCTCTCTTCTCACCGCTACAGGGATTTGGGGTGTGAGTGTTATAATTTTGTACATAAAATTTGTATTTAAATTTTTCAGCGTGCAGAACATGAGTGTGACCGGCCGCAACTCTGTACCCTCTGGGGCAGGAGGGTACAACGTTTTCACATAGCTCGCCCTGGTTTCCTTGGGTTTCTGCTAGGCCTGAGCAGAAGGAAGCAAATTTTTTTTTTTTTTTTTTTTTTTTTTTGAGACAGACCAACAGGAAACACATTGACGGAAATGTTGCCATAGCCCACGGGGTGGCTTTAACTGGCCGCCCCCGCAGGCCGAGTGTGAAATCAGAGGAGGCCCGGGCGCTCTCCAGCCACTTTGGAGGCCCCACTCGAGGCCTAACACCCGCGCCCTGTGAGCGCTTCTGTGCGCCCAGCAGGCCTTGGGAAGTGCTCTCATAAAGAGCGCACCCTGAGTCTTTTGCAAAAGTTAGTGCATACAGAAGAGTCGGTTCGGTTAAATAAGATAAGGTTTAAGGCCAGCAGGGGTTCTTGGGGGTTGAAAAGATTTGTTTGCATTTAGCCACAGGTGTGCTGGGCGGGTAGTGCCGTGTCTTGAGTATCCAGAGCTGGTCTGGGTGGTAGAACGGCTAATCTGACTTTGTGTGCATTGGTGAGGAGTGTGGAAACATCCATTAACCTGAGCATGTATGTGATAGGAACATGGTTGCGTTCTGGATCGTGTCACTTGGGACCAGGTAGATCTGGGAACTGTTCAGAGGGTGCCGGGGCCTTGGTTAACCACAGCTCTTCTGGCCCACAGGCAAGCCCTTGCTCTGGAGCCCCTTCCTCCAGCGACCTCTGCACAAAAGGAAAGGCGGTCAAGTGAGGTTCTCCAACGACCAGACCGTCGAGCTGGAGAAGAAGTTCGAGACTCAGAAATACCTCTCCCCACCCGAGAGAAAGCGTCTGGCCAAGATGTTACAGCTCAGTGAGAGACAGGTCAGCTTCCCCTCACACCCAAACACACCATCAGGCTTCCATGGAGCTAGCGGAAAAAAGCCACTACTGTAAGCCACTACCGCGCACTGCCGGCGCATTCTGACCCCGGCCCAGCTGCAGGGCCCCATAGCCCCGGCCCCTTCTCCCCAGGTCCCCCGGGATTTGGGACTTTCTTGCGAACCTGTTTTCTTTTCTGTAGGTCAAAACCTGGTTTCAGAATCGCCGAGCTAAATGGAGAAGACTGAAACAGGTATCGACATGGCTCTGTTTCTATGGAAATAAATGTTTGTATCATGTTATCTAAATGCGGAGCCCTGTTATGGGTTGTATGCAAAAGTCATTTGAGAGACTATTTAACCTCTTCACCTTGATTAAAAAAGCAAATACTCCTGCCGAAATTCAGGATGAGTTGCTCAGGTGTCACTAATGCTAAAAGCCACCTAATGCAGTTCCTATATCCATTATGCCAGGGCTTCACACACTGGCCAGTAAACCCGCCTGGCTAATTGTTTTATAAACCCCATATGTTGTTTATCTCATTAACGCAGGAAAGATAAAGTAATTGACAGTAAATGACTTAAGTAGTTATCTTTGGGAGAAAATTGTTTCTTTTATTTACACACCCATAATAAAACCAGGCAGGACTCAAGGGTAAATATAAAGACACAAACACCTTTAAGTCCTATTTGCACTTTTTAAGAAAAAAGACTTAAATATCAAAGAGTTCTAAAAGTTATTACCCATCCTCTGCCAGCTGTTTAAAATGAATATGAAACCCACAAAGAAATGTCCACACCTGTTTGGAAAGTAACTTAAACTCCCGATAGTCTTTCAATGACCTTGTTAAGAAATACGCGAGAGAGGGGAAGGGCCAAGTCACCCTCCAGAGCAGCCCTACTGACTTAGAGCTAAAGATTTGCTTTTGCTGTCCCAACCTGGATGTTTCCAGAGTCATCGGACAACTGCTGAATGGTTCATTTGGCAGAGCTTCAAATAACAGTTAAAATGGTTTGAAACAAAACAGTTTAGTAATGAGGAAAGCTTAATGTAGATTTTAAATTGTATTGCTCATGCTTTTTTTATATCTGTATATATTTTAAATGCTGTCCCAAAGAACATTTTGAAAGAACAAAATAACTTCCTGGGGCGTCATCGTTCTTAAATATTTGAGGATTCCCTCTCTCTAGCCATGTACATCCTTAGCAGACTTGGTGACTGGAGAGTGACAGTGTTTCTAGAAAATATTTACATTCATATTCGACGTCTACATACTTAAAAATCCACTGGCTGGACTTGGCTTGGAACTAGTTTCCCAAGGACTTTTAAAATAGTGCTTTCTATGTAATATGGAAAAAAATATTTTTTCCCAGAATTTTTTGCCTAGATTTTAAGCAAATTGCAAACTCTTTTTATCAATATTAATTTTGGTTCTGTGATTTTTTTTTTTTGCCATGATTTTGTAATTTGGTACCTATTTATGTATGTGTGTTCTCGTAAATTTACTTGAGAAAACAAATGGAAAAGGATTCAATTGAATCATTTTGCAGCCTCTTAATTTAGTTCATGTTGTTGGTCTCTTCTTCCTCCTCCTCCTCTCCTCTTCCTCCTCCCCCTTGTCCTTCTTTTTTTTTTTTTTTTTTTTTTTTTGGTTTTTTTGAGACAGGGTTTCTCTGTGTAGCCCTGGCTGTCTTGGAACTCACTTTGTAGACCAGGCTGGCCTCGAACTCAGAAATCACCTGCCTCTGCCTCCCAAGTGCTGGGATTAAAGGCGTGCGCCACCATGCCCGGCTTCGTCCTTCTCTTTTTTAGGGGGTTAGGTTTTCGTGTAACAAACCCAGCCATTTTAATGATTGTTCTTTTAAAATGCTAGAAGACCCTGTTTGGGGTGATATCTAAAAGCATGAGAGCTGCGCTGTCTGAATTGAACTGAGGGTTTTTGTCTTGTTTTGTATTTTTCTCTCCTAAACTTCTGCAAATCTTGAACCCACTGGTCTGTGTTAAGTATATAATCTCTCTCTGGTGTGACTTCTTCCCTCTTCTTTCAAATGGGGAAACGAATCACAAGTGTATCTTCTTAGGAAAAAGATTTTAACGAAGAAAACAGTTGGTAAACTAGACTTTGTAGGCGTGGTAAAGGCTGAAAAAAACCAAAACCAAAACCAACTTTGATTGTTATGTCTCTGCTCTCACCAACTGCATCTTCATCCCATCGCCAGGAGAATCCTCAAAGCAACAAAAAGGATGCGTTGGACAGTTTGGACACTTCCTGTGAGCAGGGTCAAGACTTGCCCAGTGAACAGAATAAAGGTGCCTCTTTGGATCGTTCGCAGTGTTCACCCTCCCCAGCCTCTCAGGAAGACCCCGACTCGGAGATCTCAGAGGATTCCGACCAGGAGGTGGACATCGAGGGGGATAAAGGCTACTTTAATGCTGGATGACAGTCATCGGCCATGTTTAGAGACCGGACTTTAGAATAATGTTTTGCTACAGACCAACTGGAAAATTCGGGGGGAGAGAGAGAGAGAGAAAGAGAGAGAGAGAGAGAGAGAGAGAGAGAGATAACAATTCTTGTAGAGTTTTGAAAATGTTTGGTGCACTGGCTAATTAACAAACATGCATTGCGTTGAGACCTTAACTTTGGTTTAACATACGGTATCTATACCAGTTTTTAAGTTGTTTTGATAAAGTGACTAAATGTGACCTCATTTTTTAAAAAGTGAATTTATTTCTATTTATGAGAGGTAATTTGAACTTTTGTCTAAAGCTTAAATTATGACTTTAAAGGTTTTAAGTTTTAGGAGGCTGATCTTGACTGACTTTCCTAAGTCTGTAGCTATTCCCTCGACTTTAGAGGTGCACTTAGGTGGGGGCAACATTTGGGGAATCCATGGAACACTTTGAAAGGGTATACCCAACTTTTACATGGCATCTTACATTGCTGCCTTAACTCCAAAGCCATTTCAGAGCACTTGGCTCCCGGTGTCTGTTCTTACAAGCAAGATAGTTGATAAGATTCTAAAAATCTTGTTTTGCTCAGCCAGTGCCTCTGACCCTGGTGTTAAGGGATGACGCAGTCCCTACAGGCAGGGAAACTGACTCATTTGAGACTGATCTCACACGAACTAGAAATAGCAGGACAATTCAATGTAAGTAGATTGTAGATAGTGTGTTTTATAGAAACTGTGTCTATAACATGTATATAGCATTACTTCTTGTAAAAACTCTGCCAAAATGATGTTTGTTTGTTTGGTTGGTTTTTTGTAATTTAATGAATTAACTTTCATATACATTCATCATCAGATGAACGACCCTGTTTGAATTCTCATTCTTTGGTTAAAATACCTAAACATGACACCTAAAGAGCCTTGGTGTGTGCACGCGTGTGTTTGCCATAGTGAATATGAGAGATGGGGTGCCCACCTTCTAGAATATACATTTGTGCTTTCTTTGCTGGGGCTGTGGGGGGCGGGGGGGGGGAAAAGAGGACCGAGCAGGGTGGATTGGAGCTGCCACTGAGTGCAGTGCCATCGATTGGTGTGTGCGGCCACCGTCCTTGACCAGCGTGAGTCAACAGTGTATCACACTCTGCGGGAGCCTGGCTGCTTGTACTCTTTGGGACAAGGCAGGGATTGGAGTGGCAGAGAAGGGGGGCAGTTGAGGCGGGGGGGGGGCGGATGTTGTCAGGTTCCAGCTGCTAATTTAGAAGATCTGGGAACATTAAAGCTCGTGGCCAGAGAGAATTTGAGAGCAGCTGGATGCCCTGAGGTCCTGGCAGTATGGCAGCCTGTGTGTGGGGCCTGCGCTTCTCCTCATACCCTGATGTAGGTTTCCCTTCCTTAACTCCTACTAGAGTTGGGTTGCAGACAGCAAGCAGAAGCAGGAAGCATTGGGAGCGTCAGGAATTTGATGGCTGAGAAAGGTGGGGGTTGGGGTAGCGTCCAGAAAGGGTGCTTGTGAGAAAGGGGAGGAAGAATGTTGATAAAGTTTGGATGTGGGTCAGGGCTCTGACAAGAGGTATTAATCTGCATCCAACTACCTGTCTGGCAGAGCCCAGGTCTGACAGCAGCCCTCCCACAGAGACCTGTTGAGCGGCCCAGAACATTCTTTTAGCCTTGGCCTGCATGACGCTCTTTAGTTATACAGTAAAGAACATGTGGTGGAATCTGCCCAAAGAACGCTGGACACACATGGACATTCACTAGGTGAGGACAGGTCCTCCTTAGAAGGCCCGGAATTGCAGGTGAGCTAGGTTTCCAGAATATACTAAGTGCTGGTCCTTAGGCAGAGGGGCCAGGGTAGACCTGGAGGTTTAAAGATCTGCTTTAGAATTTTAGTTCTTGGTCTCAGAACAAGAGAATGGTCTACTTGACCTACATGACCCTTTCCAGGTCCCCCATCTCCAGCTCAGTTCATGTTATATGCTGTCTCCTCTTCTTACATCTTGGTGTTAGAGCCCAAAGGATCCTTTCATCCAGTGGGAGAGTTTTGCTTCCAATCAGCTGAGGACTTGGTTAAAAATGTGGACAGAACAGGGATGGATATTCAAGAGGACTGCTTAGGTTTCGGGGGAAGTGCCCTTAACTAGGGATGGAAGCTACCCAAATTCCCACCCTAGCCATAGTGTCCTGTGAAAATGGTTTCTCTTTAAAATCCAGTCATTTGTGATCCTATGCATCTGTGACTAGAGGTAATATATACCTCTCACAGGACAGAATATGGGACATTAGCCACCCTGGATGTCACCGCATGATATGGATAAGAGCTTGTTATCATGGGGCCAGAATAATCACATACCATTCTAACCTGCCTAGAGGCTCTAGACCTGCCTCACAGGTTGCAAAGGCCACAGTCAGTCTGGTCTGAAAGTCTGTATGTATCCCAAGGTTTAGAGAATGAGACATTTATATGGAGTTTAAAAAATGATCCTGGAATCTCTGTGTGTCCCTACTGGAGATGACCTCTGGGTGATGTCCTACTGTGCAGAAACCGTATCATGACTATTAGGCACAGGAGTGTTGATTGATATTAGAAAAGCTAAGGGGTGAAACTTTGTCTTAAGGTAGACAGATTGCTGGAACCATGCTGCCTTCCTGTCAGAGGCTAGCCCAGGTTCCCTTCAAGGTTGCTTTGAATCTCAACGGCAGGTCCTTAAGAATGGAGAGTGTGTCGGTTGGGGGAGGTCCTCTCAGAACCCCAGGTTAGCATTGACTTCTACAAAGTTACAGATTGCCAGGGGCTATTTACAAATTCTCCCTACAATCCAGACATTTTTCATTTGTTTGCCCTTTGGCTATTTCATGTTGAAGGGGCAGGTATGACCTTTACAGCACAGATCCTGTCTTGTTTTTAACTCTTTTTATCAGGAGATTCAACCTGAAAAACGGTTATCATTTAGCAGAAAGGCAAACAGAAAAGCACACTTTGGTAAGCAAAACGTTAATGATTGGAAGAATTGTCCTAATTTCATCATGACAGTGTGTGATTAATCCCCTGGGTTATGTACTTATACTTGAAGTTATTCAGTTCGTTGCTCTTTGATATCCAGAATCCTACCTAACTTAATAGGGTATTGATTTTGTTGGATGGTGTACTTTGACTCCTTACACAACATCACTTTTGAGGATGACTAGCCTGTTGCGTACTATCTTATTTAGAGAACTATTGCGTAAGATTTCTCTTTTCTTTTTATGGTTTTTCTCAGGGTGAAAGCTGATAAGACATCTTGTGGGAAAAGAGGAAACCATCACTGATAGTGAAAGTACCTATTCGCTTTCAACATTTCTGAGGAGCCCTTTCGTTTGTGGTTTCATCCCTGAGACGATGCAGCTTGGTTAAAAATGTGGACAGAGCAGGGATATTCAAGAGGACTGCTTAGGTTCGGGGGAAGTGCCCTTAACTAGGGATGGAAGCTACCCAAATTCCCACCCTAGCCATAGTGTCCTGTGAAAATGGTTTCTCTTTAAAATCCAGTCATTTGTGATCCTATGCATCTGTGACTAGAGGTAATATATACCTCTCACAGGACAGAATATGGGACATTAGCCACCCTGGATGTTACCACATGATAAGGATAAGAGCTTGTTATCATGGGGCCAGAATAATCACATACCATTCTAACATACCTTTCATCTTCTTGGTTTTGTTTTGAAACCCAAGTTGGATTCTGTACGGGACTAGTCCAAGTTTGTTCCTGGATTGTTTGTTTGTTTATTGGTGTTGTTAATCTAAATATGAAGCGCTTGGCAGGTTCCTTATCAGAACTTCAAGGTCCACAGAACTGCAGCTTCCAATCTGCCTGTACTAACTAGCTTAGAGATGGGCAAGTGGAAGTCTCATACCCCTCCCTAGCTGCCTGAATTCTTGCCTCCAGCCCTTTGGGTAGCACTCATGAGTGGAGGCATCTGTACCTTGGAGCCTACTGAACGCCATTGCCAGAATGTCCAGGATTCTCAGCTGCAGCCTGGAATCTTCTGAAGCAGGACACACACAAATCTCTCCAGGCTGAGCCGGCTGTGGGAAGGAGAAGTTGGAGCTGGTGCTTCCTGTCTGCAGAGGATCATGACTTTGGAGCGTCCGTCAGCCACTGTGAGGTTTTCAAGGCTGCAGATGGTTTTCCTGTATAGCTCTTATCTTTCTTTTTCTTTTCTAGGAGAAGGAGGAGGCCATGGATAATTTAGGGTGATTTTTTTTTTCCAGATTAAAACCTGTCAGGGCTGATTTCCATCATGGAAAGTTTATATTCACTTGTGGATTTTCTAACCCTTCTTTAGGATTCCTTTTTAATGTGAAAGAGTAGATTGCTGCCACAAAAATAAAAACAAACAAATAAACAAACAAACAAAAAAAAACCCTTAATATATGCAGATGAACAAACCCAGAAGAATTCGCACAGTATCCAGGGTCCCCTCCCTTGCTTCTTAAGTACTTGTATGCAGAGAGGCCTGTTGGGTTTGTCTCAATCTTTTTGTTTGTTTGTTTTTTGAGACAGGGTTTCTCTGTTTAGTCCTGGCTGTTCCTGGAACTTATTCTGTAGACCAGGCTGACCTCAAACTCAGATCCACCTGCCTCTGCCTCTGCCTCTACCTCCTCTGCCGCCTCTGCCTCTGCCTCTGCCTCTGCCTCTGCCTCTGCCTCTGCCTCTACCTCCTCTGCCTCCTCTGCCTCTGCCTCTGCCTCTGCCTCTGCCTCTGCCTCTGCCTCTGCCTCTGCCTCTGCCTCTGCCTCTGCCTCTGCCTCTGCCTCTGCCTCTGCCTCCTCTGCCGCCTCTGCCTCTGCCTCTGCCTCTGCCTCTGCCTCTGCCTCTGCCTCTGCCTCTGCCTCTGCCTCTGCCTCTGCCTCTGCCTCTGCCTCCCAAGTACTGTGATGCTGTGATTAGAGGCATGAGCTACCACTGCCCAATTGTCTCAAGTGTTATGTTTTCCTTTTATAGCTTACCCATGTCCTTCCATCTTTCCTCATGCTTTCTCTTTTGTCCTTATGTGTTCTCCCGTGCCCAGCATGGTTTTTTTGGTTTGTTTTTGTTTGTTTGTTTGTTTTGGTTTTTCGAGACAGGGTTTCTCTGTGTAGCCCTGGCTGTCCTGGAACTCACTCTGTAGACCAGGCTGACCTCAAACTCAGATCCACCTGCCTCTGCCTCTGCCTCTACCTCCTCTGCCGCCTCTGCCTCTGCCTCTGCCTCTGCCTCTGCCTCTGCCTCTGCCTCTGCCTCTGCCTCTGCCTCCTCTGCCTCCTCTGCCTCCTCTGCCTCTGCCTCTGCCTCTGCCTCTGCCTCTGCCTCTGCCTCTGCCTCTGCCTCTGCCTCTGCCTCTGCCTCTGCCTCTGCCTCTGCCTCTGCCTCTGCCTCTGCCTCTGCCTCTGCCTCTACCTCCTCTGCCGCCTCTGCCGCCTCTGCCGCCTCTGCCTCTGCCTCTGCCTCTGCCTCTGCCTCTGCCTCTGCCTCTGCCTCTGCCTCTGCCTCTGCCTCTGCCTCTGCCTCTGCCTCTGCCTCTGCCTCTGCCTCCCAAGTACTGTGATGCTGTGATTAGAGGCATGAGCTACCACTGCCCAATTGTCTCAAGTGTTATGTTTTCCTTTTATAGCTTACCCATGTCCTTCCATCTTTCCTCATGCTTTCTCTTTTGTCCTTATGTGTTCTCCCGTGCCCAGCATGGTTTTTTTGGTTTGTTTTTGTTTGTTTGTTTGTTTTGGTTTTTCGAGACAGGGTTTCTCTGTGTAGCCCTGGCTGTCCTGGAACTCACTCTGTAGACCAGGCTGGCCTCAAACTCAGAAATCTGCCTGCTTCTGCCTCCCAAGTGCTGGGATTACAGGCATGTGCCACCACTGCCCGGCTTCCCAGCATGCTTTATACTCATGTAGTTTAACTTCCTGTTAAGAACAGAAAATTAACAATCTCCACTCTTCAGAGGTCAGTGTCTCCTTGAAACTTGTAGGAATGTTCAGTTTTTGGCTAAGGGGAGAAGCCTGTGATGGAAGGCAGGAGACACAGCGTCCAACCATGTAGCTACAGGGCTTCAGTGGATTGAGGGACCAAGATAAAGAGTACTGGGACATAAGCAGAAGGTCAATGACAGCAGGACGGACAGGGTGTAAGACACTAGGCAACTCAGTGAGACTTTGCTTCAACAATGAATATATATATATGTGTGTGTGTGTGTGTGTGTGTGTGTGTGTGTGTGTGTGTGTCTGCATGTATCTATGTATGTGTGTTTTTATGTCTGTATGAGTGTCTATGTATGTGTGTGTGTCTATGTGTCTGTGTCTGTGTGTGTCTGTGTCTATGTATGTGTGTCTGTATGTCTCTGTGTGTGTCTATGTGTCTATGTGTGTGTGTCTGTAACCCTGGCTGGCTACAGAGATGAAGCTGGACTTGAACTGACATTCCTGTGCTGGGAGTATAAGTGCGAGCCACCATGCCTGGCTCAGGATATATTCTTTTTAACTGAGTTATTTGTTCTCTGTCTCTTTGCTGATATTCACTGAGAGCCCTGGTTTTTATCTGTTTTATTCAGTGATGTACCATTCTAGCCTGAAACATAGTACTGGAAGCTGTGGGTTCAGCAAATAGATGAACATATATTAGGTATGCACTTTATACTAAGTATTACATAAGGGATTATTATTATTATTGTTATTGATGGGGTTTCTCTGTATAGCTCTGGCTCTCCTGGAACTCACTATGTAGACCAGGCTGGCCTCAAACTCACAGATATCCATCTGCCTCTGCCTCTCAAGTGCTAGGATGAAAGGCACTGGCCACCAAAGACCTGGCTTAAATATTGTGTAACAAACATCTCTTCATGTTCTATCCCAGGAAACCCTGAGGTCATTTCTGTTATCAGCCTCACTGTTTTCTAGGTAAAGAAACTGTCACAGAGAAGTGAATCTACTGGGCTCATTTATTCAGACACTGCAGTGGAAACCTCACCTAATCTGCTGAGCCTTAGAAAAGGGTCTGTTCTTTGTTCATCTGTTTCTTCCCCTCCCTCCCTCCCTCCCTCCCTCCCTCCCTTCCTCCCTCCCTCCCTCCCTCCCTTCCTTCCCTCCCTCCCTCCCCACCCCCAACGGGGTCTGAGACTTGATCACAGGTAGCCCAGGATGATCTTGAACTGCTAGTCCACTTGTCTTTGCCTGCACCTGGGTTACAGGTATGAACCACCCTCTTTTTTTTTTTTTTTTTTTTTTTTTTGGTTTTTCGAGACAGGGTTTCTCTGTGTTGCCCTGGCTGTCCTGGAACTCACCTTGTAGACCAGGCTGGCCTCGAACTCAGAAATCCACCTGCCTCTGCCTCCCGAGTGCTGGGATTAAAGGTGTGCGCCACTACGCCCAGCCATATGAACCACCCTCTTAGCTCTATTTGTTTATAGGACAATAGGACAATTGTATCAGGATGGGATTTGTTGTTGCTGTGCATTTGTTTATTCGTTTGCCTTAATGCATGTCTATAATTAAAATGTGGAGATGGGAAATGCTTGTGGATGTAGCATTTTCGTCTACCTGGTAACTAAGTCCAAAGGAGCACTATTTCCTTGTTTTCTGGCAGGAAATGAGCCTAATAAAATACTCAATCTCACTTCAATTTTGTTTTAGAATGAACGTTCTAAGTTAGTATACAAGGGAATGGGTTTTATCATGGGGTCTTCACGTCTGTGGGTCCTAGTTTGCTTTCATTAATTCTCTCCCCACTTGATTCCCCTGTGCACCCTCCTGGCTCTGGCCAGCCCCCTTCCTTCCTTAAGTCTGTCACCCTTTTTATCACATGTACCCCCTTACTCTCTCTATTCCCCACCTTGTAAGACCCCTTCCTCTTCCAAGGAGAGGTCCTTGACTACCCACTTCTAATTTTGTCACACACCCTTTCCCCATCTCTGGAACAGGGCCTTTGTTTCATAGCTCCAGCTGTTCTAGAACCCTGTGTAGTCCAGGCTGACCTCAAACTCACAGAGATTCACCTGCCTCGGCTTCCTTAGTCCTCCTGCACACTTTTAGGACTAGATTCCCTGCATTTTGCTCATTTTGTGTAATATAATGATTTCCGGTTGTATCCATCTTCTTGCAAATTCATGTTTTTTTTTTCTTTCTTTACAGCTGTGTGGAAGTCCATTGATACACATGATATATCTTTCAAAGCGTTCAAAACTTGTCTGCCTCTGGTCCGTGTTTGTTCATGTTCCCAAATGTCTAGTGCATTTATTTTGGGTCATCTACCGATGTCTGTGTTTTGAAGAGCTCTAAACACTGCAGGGCAGTGGCTTCTGAGTCACCAGCATCCAGCACTGCATTTGGCTTAATTAAATATTGGATTTGGCTTAATGAAAGCTTTTAATGAATATCATATGTATGACACAATGAAACTGAAAGCGTGTCTTCCCGAAAAACCAGAGAGATTTTCCTCCCTGCTCAAGCCCTGCATCGTCATTCCTCCCATTTCCCATTCCTTGGCCACAGGAAACACACCTCCAGATGGATCAAGGAACACAGCAGTTACTCAGAGAGTCACAGGCATTTGAATGGGTGGGGAGAGGACACAGCAGCCGGTAGAAGTTGAAATAAACACCCAAAGAGCCTTCCCCATTTTTACGGCATATATTTTAAGAGGAAGTGCTTCTGTGGTTTTTATTGGCTGTCTTTCCTTTCCAACTTGGCCATTTCATTCAAGGTCTGATTCATGCCTCTCAATTTCAATCAAGAGTTTTATTGAAAATGTATCAGTTCATGAAGAAGGAAAAAAGACACAGTTTGGGGCAGACTATTGCTATAATCTTACCAGCATCCCCACTGGGTGAGTGGAAGCAGGAGACCCAGATGTTTTTCACCAATTTCCGAAAGTATTTCACAAATTGCAAGGAATAGAGACCATGCTTGTGCAAGGTTTTCATTTTCCTTAGATTCGAGTGGAGTCCTTATGTCACACTTTCCATTAATTGTAAATTAGACCAAGCTAATTCAATTAATGTTTTTAAAAAAATGTCCCCTGAGTATAGGTTCAGCTGTCCGGAGGAGGTGGTTTCTTAGACACCTGTCTCCCATAATGACTCTATGTTACTTACGTAGGTGGAAGTGAATGGGGCGGCTATGATGCTGTGTGGTGGTGTTTAGTTAGTTAAATGAAGGTAGACTTGTTAGCTTCACCAAGCAATTACTTGATTTTTATTAAGGTCTTTAAAAACACTGGGACACCCTTTTGCCCGAAGCAGCTGTCTGTGTTTAGCTATTATTTCAGGCATTAGGAAATACACAGTGTTTTCCATGACCGGGGAATTTAAGCCTACAATTTCTTGATATATATTATTCATTATTAACCAGTCCTGTCTGAACTCGGAGTACTAAAATACATTGTTATCTACATAGAGTTTTATTGTTCAACATTTTATTTGAAGTACCATGTTTACAAGTTGTGTATATATATTTTTTAAATGAGTAAAACTTTAGTTAGTTGTTTTTATTAGATTTTGGTCAAGGTCACTAGTCCAGGCTACTCACTAGCTTTGTCTGGAGCTGAGTATGGTTTTCTTTCCTCTGCCTCCCCAGGGCTGGGACTGCAGATGTGCAACATCACCCTGGGTTTATGTAGCGTTGGAGACCAAACCCAGGGCCTCGCCCATGATAGGCAAGATGCCTACCAGTAAACTACAGCCCGTCCCTCCTGCTGCTTGAAATAGTTTATCAAAGCATAAAAACTGTACCACAGAATTCATAAATTGCACTTCTCACATTTTCTAGCCAGATTAATTTTTTATTTAATGCTCTTATTAGCATATACTAATTATACATAGTAATGGTTTCATGCTGACATATACATACATAATATATTCGATCATACCGAACCCCCCTTACCCTCTCTTGATTTCCTCCCACCACTCCTGCGGATCCCCTTCCTTTTGCCTTGCTAGTCCCTCTTGTCCTTGTTTTTCTCCCCCATGACCAATGAGTTTCCCATGGGTCACTTAATGGAAGCATGGCTGAGGGGTTAGATACAAAAGCCTGGGCACCTTACATGTGTGTGTGTGTGTGTGTGTGTGTGTGTGTGTGTGTGTGTGTGTGAGAGAGAGAGAGAGAGAGACAGAGAGACAGAGAGACAGAGAGACAGAGACAGAGAGACAGACAGACAGACAGAGACAGAGAGAGAGAGAGACACCCTTTCCTTTTCCCATCAATAACTAGTTGGTAATAAACCTCAGGGAAGGCTGCAGCCCCTCAAACCCCTCCCCATCCCATAACAGGGCGTGGATAGGCTCAGCTTGTAGATCTTGTGCAGCTTCAAACTAAAACCCACTAAGCACCCCTTTCCATCCTGTGTTCCCCTCAGCCCCTGGTATATCCCTCCTGCCCTGACTCCTGCTTGCTCTGGCCTTGAACATACAGTGTCCATCACATTGTAGCATATAAGTAAGTAAGTATTCGCTATTTTTGATGGCTTGGTAATATTTCATCCTGTTCGTAAATAAACCTTGCTTATCCTTTCCGGAATTGCTAGACCTTTTAGTTGTTTCTAGTTGTTAGCCATTATGAAGAGTGATGATATGGACATACATGCACAAGCATTTATTTAGTATGTTTTCAGTTATTTTAGATACACATCAAGGACATAGAACTACTAGGCCATATAATAATTCTTTTTTTTTTTTTGTGGGGTTGTGGGGGACCTTCCATCTTGTTTTCTGTTAATGGCTGCAGAATTTCACATTCCCACCAGCAATGTACAAGGATTTCAACTTCTTCATCTTCTTCCTTCTTTAGGGTATAGCCATCCTTGCAGGTATGAAGTGGTATCTCACTGTGATTTTGACTTGTATTTCCCTGACGGCATACAGTTGAAAACATCTTTCCTCTGCTTGCTTGTACATTGTACATCCTAGTCAAATTCCCTGCCCACTTAAAAATTGAGAGTATTGTTGTTGTTGACTTGTGATTTTCTGCATATTTATTTTTAAGACAGGGTTTCACCATGCAGCCCTGGCTAGCCTGGAACTTGCTATGTAGACCAAGCTGGCTTTAAACTAAGAGATATCTACCTTCCTCTGCCTTTGCCTCCCAAGTGCTGAGATTAAAGGTGTCTCACACCACAACCAAGTCTCTATATGTAATATAGATCCTATAATACATCTTATTTTTCAGGTACTGTATCTATTCATGCATGTATTTGCAAATAGTTTCTCCCAATCTGTAAGATTTTTTTTAATTAAAAAAACAATTCCTTCTTATGCAGAAAAACAGTTTTGGTGGAGTCCGCTTAAGCTACTTTTATTTTGTCGCCCATGTTTTTCATTTTACATCTAATGCTTTATTGTCAGAATTCTGCCACAAGAACACCGATATTTTCTCTTTAAGTATTTTTGAAACGATAAAGATAGAATTGTGTCAAATACCGAGTTGTTTTGGAAGGAAATCTTCCAAACAGTATTAACTGTTGTAAAGAAATGTATTGAGTTAAATGTTTGGTGGTCCAGGGATTAGACAGTGTCCTCAAACTTCATCATCTCCATTCTGCTCCACCTCCTTCCAAGCACCAAGGCTTGGGGTGGTGGGGTGGTGGTGGTGGTGGGGGGGTGGAGTCTTCCTTCATAATTGTCACTTTAGATACTACCGGAGAGAGAAGAGTCTCCAGACTCATGTGGACCACCTCGGTATGTGTGCTCATCCAGCCCTGGTCTGATCAGTTCAAACTTGAACTGATCTAAAAGAGTGTTTTGTCCCCAACCTGGGATGGATCAGAGTCCATCCCTGGGCACAGACCCCCACCTCCCTGCCAGGGCAGACAAACACTATCTTATCTTCACAGAGGTCTTGGAGGATGAATCAGGTACATCTTCTCCATTTTCACACCTTGGCAAATGCTTGCTGCAGAGCTGTATCGTCTGGGGGGAAGAATGTCTCGGGGGTACCATCCATCCACTTTCAGTCTTTCTCCTGGGCACCTAGCAGAGCCTGTGGTGCTTAGAGCAAGATGGTTCCCCATAAGTATCTGGCATTTAAATATTTGGTCCCCAATTGGAGTATTTGAATAATATTAGGAGGTATGGCCTTGGAGGTGTGTCACGAGGTTGCAGATCAAGATTTGAGGTCTCACTGTTCCTTCTGCCAGGCCTTTCCTCCCTTTTGGAAGCTAATCCTGCAAAACTCAACCATGCAGACCAAGCTGGCCTGGAACTCATCACAGAGATACATTTGCCCCTGCCCCTGGGATCAAAGTTGTGCGCAGCTATGCCCAGCTACACTCTGAAATCTTAAACCCAATTAAATGCTTTCTTTGCCAGTTGCCTTGGTCAGGGTGTTTTATCACAGGAATGTTGAAGTAAGTAAGAAGCCAGGGGTGGTGTCACCTGCCTTTGATTCCAGCACTTGGGAGGCAGAGGCTGGCGGATCTCTGTGATGAGTTGGAGGTCAGTTTGGTATACATAGTGAGTTCCAGGACAACCAGAGTTACCAAAAGACAAAGAACCCACCCCCAAAAAAGAGAGAGAAGAGGGAAGGGGGGAAGGAGGGAAGTAGGGGAAGGAAGAAAGAGAGAGAAGACAGAAGCCAACAGAAAGGAATGGCAAACATGGGATTTCCTCTTGGGTCTGTGTTATGAAATGTAATGTGGCACGTGAGGGGGTACCTGGTGAGCCTATGCTAAGGTGTCCCCCTGAAAAATCACGCCGTGCAACAGATCTGATGTAAAATGGGTTTATTTGGAGGAAGGCAGAGGAGTGAGAGCCTGGAGAAGGGGTAGAGGCAGACAGACAGAAGCAGAGCCATGAGGGCAGAGAACGCGGGACAGAGAAGGACAGAAAGGAGGTAAAGAGATCAGCCAGGAACATGTGGGAACAGAGAGAGAGCTAGGGTGGTGAGCAGTGTAATTTATTTTTGTGTAGTGTTATTTTTGTGTAGTGTTTACGTGTATACATTTCGCCCGGCTACAAGTGTGTGTGTGTGTGTGTGTGTGTGTGTGTGTGTGTGTGTGTGTGTGTGTAGGGTAGAGGTTGATGTCAGAGGTCTTCCTCTATGACATTGTTATTTTAGGGACAGGGTTTCTCACTGAACTTGAGGCTCATTGGCTAGGCAAGACAGACTGCCCAGCAAGTTCCTGGAATCCTCTTGTCTCTGCCTCCCCAGTGCTAGGATCTCAGAGGCGCATCACTGTGTTTGGCTCTTTATGTGGGTGCTGGGGATTCAAACTCAGGTCCTAATTATGCTTGCGAAGCAAGCACCTTTGTGACTGAGTCATCTCCTCAGCCTCTTTATGGTGATTGTCTGTTCTCAGTGTTTGCCCACAGTTAATGTGTGCTGTCTGTCCTTGGGAAGGTTTGCTATGGTGTGGAATTCAGTTCCCTAGGCAGCTCAACTCTGACAGGCTAAGAAAATCTGATTTCGTAGGCTAGCCACCTTTCCCTTGTTAATGAGGAAGCAACATTCTTGCATGGTTTTCAACGGTCTGGATGGAAGATGAACCCCAAATCTCAAGCTTAAAAAAGTTTCCATACAAGCTGTGAGAAATACACGTGTCTAAGCCAATGCAGGAGTACAGGTCTATAGTCCCAGCTTCAAAAGGTTGAAGAAGGAGGATTATTTGAGCTGAGGAGTTGAAAACTAGTTTAGACGATGAAATGGGTAATCTCTCTCTGTCTTTATGTGTCTTCTTTAAAAAGTATGTGCACGCTGTGTGTGTGTGTGTGGTGTGAGTTGGTGGATAATTTGTCGGAGAGGGTTCCAGGAGTCAATTAACCTAGCCATATCTACCAAACTGGTCAAGTTAAGGTAGAGGAGGTGGCTGGTTGGGAGACTAGGGGAAAATAACCAGGTTGTCAGGCTTTCCTGAGCCATTTCACTAGACTCAGGACTCTCTTAAAAAATAATAAAATAGGCTTTCGGTTCACAACTGTGCCCTGGAGCAGATCGTGTGCTCCAGCCCCCACCCCACCCCTGGGGCTCACACCCAGAGACCTTGACCTCAGGAGTTCTGACACCACCAGGCTCACAGAATTGTTCCTGACTAAAGGAAACGCAGGGAGAAAAATGGAGCAGAGACTGAAGGGAAGGCCATCTAGAGACCTCGCCACCTTGGGATCCATCCCATCTGCAGACACCAAACCTGTACACAATTGCTGACGCCAAGGCATGCTTGCAGACAGGAGCCTGGTATGGCTGTCCTCTGAGAGGCTCTGCCAGCATCTAAGACAGATACAGATACTCACAGCCAACCACTGGACTGAACTCAGGAACCCCAATAGAAGAGTTAGGGGAAGGACTGAAGGAGCTGAAGGGAATTGCAACCCCATAGGAAGAACAACAATATCAACCAATCAGACGCCCCCCACCCCCACCCCAAGCTCCCAAGAACTAAACCACCAACCAAAGAGTACACATGGTGGGACTCATGGCTCTAGCTACCTATGTAGCAGAGGACGGCCTTGTCAGGCATCAATGGGAGGAGAGGCCCTTGGTCCTGTGGAGGCTTGTTGCCCCAGTGTAGGTGGGTGCTAGAGGGGTGAGGTAGGGGTGGATGGGTAGGTAGGGGAGCACCCTCTTAGAGGCAAAGGGGAGGGAAGATGGGATAGGAGGTTTGCGGAGGGGAGATCAGGAAGGGGGGACAACATTTGAAATGTAAATAAATAACCAATTAATAAAAAATAAGTAAGTAAATAAAACAGACTAGATTCAGAGTGTGTGGGATGTGGGGAAATAAAGGATTTGGGGGTGAACTAAATATGAGAAATTTGGCACATGTTCTCTTTGGATAGATACACAGCACATTGAGAACTCCTTTAGAGTAGAAAAGTACATCTAAAAGCTGGGCGTGGTGGCGCACGCCTTTAATCCCAGCACTCAGGAGGCAGAGGCAGGTGGATTTCTGAGTTCGAGGCCAGCCTGGTCTACAAAGTGAGTTCCAGGACAGCCAGAGCTATACAGAGAAACCCTGTCTCGAAAAACCATTAAAAAAAAAAATAGAAAAGTAAACTTAATCTCATCGAACACAATGTTTCTAAAATTTGCTTAGTTATAGAACTCTTTGCTTATGTAGGGACTATTATTTCTTTTAGAATTAATTTCCTGTGAAAAGAGTTTGGTAAATAGAGGTATAGAATGACGGTGTTTTTTTTTTTTCCCCCCTGGGACTCTTTCAAGTCCCTTAGGTCATAGGGCTTTGCTCTAGGAAACCATACTCCTTTGGGATAATCCCAGCATCTCTGGGAATATTCTTGGAGCCAAAGGCTACCCTGAAGACGGGCTGTTGGGTGGCATTTTGGAATGGCCTTAGTCAGTAGTCAGTGATTCATCTTATGTGCTGGGTCTGCCAGATGCAGACCCAAGCCCAGTCCAGAAACACAAGCCTGACATGCCAACTACTTGGTGGGTGGAAACAGGAGAGTAAAAACCTGAGGCCTGCCCAGACGGCAGAGAGAGTTCAAGGTCAGCATGAGTAACTTAGTAAAAGTCTACTTCAGAATGTAAAAATGCAGACGATGTTTTTGGACATCCACTTATAAAATGTCCTGGGTGATTTTGAACTAGTAACAGTCTGACTCCTCATGATCTCAGTATCTGATCTCAATATCTTTGGTCCCTGGCAAAGACACTAAGGCCTGTGCACTGCTGCTGAGGATTTAAGGCATATCTATCTATCTATCTATCTATCTATCTATCTATCTATCTATCTATAATAATTGGAAGGAAAATTACTTAAGACAGCCCAGTATCATAACAATGTGCCTGTTTGTTAGTTATCAATAACAGTGTTCCTGTTAGTTATCAATAACAATGTTCCTGTTAGTTATCCATAAAAAACAGCCAGAACAACTTCCTGGGATTAGCAAGCTATCTCTCTGAGCTATGCCAATCTTTGGTAAACATTGATTGGACAAGTTTGCAAAACACGCGGCAGCTTGTGTCAGTGAGTGGGCAGGTTTTTGAAAAGTCATCTTCACAGACAGGACTCATGGGTGAGGGGTGTAACTCAGTAGCACATTTGAGACCTGGGTTCAGTATCCAGCAATGTCTAACTGGATCTGTAATTCTAGTACTTGGGAAATGACATCAAGATGATCAGAAGAAAGAGCAGGATTTGTATACCTTCATATCTCCACAAATAGCTTTCTGTTAGTACACAGGACTGGGACTGAGGACTGTGGACCCCAGCCATGTGGTTAAGTCCTGGGCTTCCCAATTTCTGGTCCTGAGCTGTCTTAAGTAATTTCTCTTCCAATGACCTTATGTAACAGGTCATCAATAAATGTCCCTGAACTTTGCCAGCTCAGCTCTTATTTGGGCAAACTAAATAGCCTGCTTTTCCTTTTCAATTTTTAGTATGTGGACAATCAGCTGGGGTGTTAGCACAGGCTTGGACTTGGGATGCGGAGGCAAACCTGGTCAATCAATGTGTACCCAAGACTTGGAGAGCTAGTTTGCTAAGCCCAGGAAGCTGTTCTGGGCATCATTATGGATAACATTGGATTTGAGGGCATTCTTGGTTACATAAGTGAGTTTAAGCCAGCCTGACTTGTAGGAGATTCAATCTCAGAAACAATCCAGAAAGTAACTAAGAGAACAAAGTGGTCAACAATCAAGTGTGACAGCTTCTTGCCTATGCTGCAAAATTACAAACTTCAGGAAAATAATAGCCAATGTTCATCCGCCATTGTCTGCGTACCAGGCTCTGGCCTAAGCTCCTGCCATTGGACTTTGAAAATATTCTATTTTATTTTATATGTGTGAGTGTGTTAGGGTTTTATTATTGCTGTGAAGAGACACCATGACCAAGGTAACTCTTATAAAGGCAAATACTTAGTTGGGAATGGCTTACAGTTTCAGAGGTTCAGTTCATTATCATCATGGTGGGAAGCATGGCAGCATCCAGGCAGGCATGGTGCTGGAGAAGCCAGGAGTTCTACATCTTGATCCAAAGGCAGCCAGAAAGAAATTATCTTCCACCGGCAGCCAGGAGGAGGGTATCTTCCACATTGCAGGGAACTTGAGCATAGGGCCTCAAAGCCCAACCTAAATAGTGCTACACTTCCTACAACAACTACCTACTCCAACAAGGCCACACTTTCTAACAGTGCTACTTGCCATAGGCAAAATGTATTCAAACCATCATAGAGTGTTTGCCTATGTTATCTGTGTACCACATGAATACAGTGCTTGGCCAGAAGAGGGCACTGGACCCCCTGGAACTAGAGTTACAGAAGGTTGTGAGTTGACATATGGGTGCTGGGAATGGAACTCGGGTCCTCTAGAAGAGCACCCAGTGCTCCTGACTGCTGAGTCATCTCTCCAGCTCCTCTGCCTCTGGACTTCAAGAGAACCTTTTGAAGTAGTCACTATCACACTTGGTACAGTGGGAAATCTGGATCTCGGAGAGGCTTTGTTGCTCTCCTGAGCTCATGCAGTGATCCCTCAACCCAGGCAGGCTTACTGCAAGACTTACTTAGATACACTTAGGACTTAGGCATACCCTGCATAAAACCACATGGGCAGGACAGTCAATGGCAGGCTATGAGACGTGACTTCCTGGAAGAGGTGGCATTTATAATCCCCTTAAATTCAAATACTGCACATCTGAGGAGAGAAGAGAAAGGCAGTCCTCAGATGCCATCAGGAATAGGGGTGTGCTAAAATCTGGGGCCTGTCCCCTGCAGGCTATCCAGCTTCATCTTTGGGTCTCAGTTCCCAGACTGGGAGTCGTTATACGGATGTCTCAAGGCCATGGCGAGGATAATGCTTTATTGTTGTTGTTGTTGTTCTTTTATTTTACAGAGACAATGTTCTGTTACGTAGCTGGTCCAGACCTCTCTATGTAGTCCAGGCTGGCCTGCAGCCCACAAGGCTAATGCATCTGAAGAGTTTACGTAAAGGAGGGGCTGGCTGGTGCACTGGTCTCACTCTTGGCTTCCTGAGAGTCATTTCTGGGGCCGCCATCCAGCACCTGTCTGGGACATCTGAGAAAGCAGCCTTGCCAGGGCTGCACTTCAGTCAAATGATTAAAAGGGCTTGAGCCACTTCAGCTCCCAAGACAGTTTGTAAAGGAAATGAGCTCTGAGGACGAATTTGGTAGTGTGACGAGGGGCTACTGTAATTGAGCAAATGGGTTGTTTATCAGCTTTTTATCTGCCTCTAACAAAACCATGTGAAATGAGGCATTAAATCTCTGGTGTTTTTAAAAAAAAAAGATGACAAACACTAGCTAATTTACTGGAGTAGAACATATCGAGCCAAATGTTTAGTTTTGCATTAAATCTATATCTGGCATTTTCATTAAAAGGAGCAAAATGTGGACTTTATTGATGTTTCAGTGCCCATCTCAGATTAATGCTTAACGTCGAAAACTGGGCACGAAATCGCAAATGTATCTGCAAACACACCCAAAGGGGCAGCTAAGTGCTGTGTGCTCACTCCTGGCCAACCCTGCGGAGGCTGCAGAGTGTTATTGCAGGGCCTATTTGGCTGCACTTGCATCAGTTGTGCTAGGTAATATCCCTGATTGCTTAGTTAAATATCCTCCCAGGCAGAGGGACCATATCATCTTTTGTGTGATGAACAATTAAGTCATAATATACTTCTTGATTCTTAATTGATATTCCTGGCGGTGATTAGGTTAGTGTCCTCTTTAAAAAAAAAAAACAAAAAAACAAAAAACAAAAAAAACAGATTCTAAAACTAAAACAAAGCCCGTCCCATTATAAGAGAAGAACTTCTATTTTTTATAACTTTAAACCTTAGCTGACATGTTCTTTAGATCTGGATATTCAGATGGTGAAGGAGTTCTACTGTGTATCTATTTAGAATAATAAACCTCAAATAATGAGTAAATGAAAATGTCACATCTGGGTATCAGGAAGCTACGGCCATTTCTATGGAATGAGTTAGGTTCCTTGGGTTCAAATCCCAGCTCTGGTGTGTACTGGTAATTTCTGATTAGCAGATCTACATGAAATTGGGGCAAAAAAGGGCTAGATCCTCAAAGAAAGAAAAGTGGGGTCCCAGTAGAAAAAAAATCAAAGGGATTTTTTTTTTTTTTGAGCAGTAAACTATACACTTGTAAGTCAACACTGTTGTGACTCAGGCTAGGCTCCTCAATGGCTCTTTAAACCTAAACCTTCTTATAGATAAATATAGATCAAAATGTGGACATTTATCAGTCCATTATCATCAAGGTATTAAGGAGGGATCATGGCAGCATCCAGGCAGGCATGGTGCAGGAGGAGCTGAGAGTTCTACAACTTTGTTTGAAGGCTGCTTGCAGAATACTACCTTCCAGGAAGCTAGGATGAGGGTCTTAAAGCCCACACCCACAATGGCACACCTACTCCCACAGGGCCACAGCTTCTAATAGTGCCACTTCCCGGGCTGAGCATATATACAAACCATCACACTAGGCAAAAGTGACAGCTCCAGCACAGAGCCACATGACGAGCTCCTCAAGTCTGACTGTTCCTAAACTGTCTGGCATTTTGTTTGTTTGTTTGTTTGTTTGATAGTTTTGAGCCATGTAGCAGAAGCCAGCTTTGAAGACCCCATATAGGCTAGGATGATGTCTTGTTAGAGTTTTATGGCTGTGAAGATATACCATGACCAAGGTAACTCTTATAAACGAGAGCATTTAATTAGAACTGGCTTCCAGTTTCAGAGGTTTGGTCCGTTATCATCATGGCAGAAAGCATGGCAGCATGCAGGCAGACATGGTGCTGGAGAAGGAGCTGAGAGTTGTATACCTTGAGCCGGAGGAAGCCAGGAAAGGAATATCTTTTGCAGGCAGCCATGAGGGGAGTCTCTTCCATACTGGGCAGAGCTTGAGCATAGGACCTCAAAGCCCACCCCCACATTGATACACTTCCTCCAACAAGGTCTCACCCCCTAATAGTGCCACTCCCCATGGGTCAAGAGTATTCAAACCATCACAGAGGTTTAGTCCATTACTGTCATGGCAGCATGCAGGCAGACTTGGTGCTAGAGCGGTAGCTGAGAGTTCTACATCTGGATTGGAAGGCAGCAAGAAGAGAGAGAGAGACACTGGGCCTGGCTTGAGCATCTGAAACCTCAAAGCTCATCCCTCTTCCCCCAGTGACATATTTCCTTCAACAAGGCCACACCAACTTCAACAAGGCCACATCTTCTGATAGTGCCACTCCCTATGAGCCTATAAGGGCCATTTTCATTCAAATCACCACAGTACTCATAGCAATAGCCTTGGATTATTGCTGGGGGGGGGGTGCGGGCTAAAGGACCAATGCTTATGAAGCCTTTAATAGAAGGCCTGGCATGATCATAAGTTAGTTGTTGCTATCACTGTTATTCATAACATATGATGATTTATAAAGGAACGTGAAGGCTCTTTGATTAATGCATTGTAAATGTGTGTGTGTGTGTGTGTGTGTGTGTGTGTGTGTGTGTGTGTTTCTTTTTTGAGACAGGGTTTCTCTGTGTAGCCCTGGCTGTCCTGACACTCACTTTGTAGACCAGGCTGGCCTCGAACTCAGAAATCCGCTTGCCTCTCCCTCCCAAGTGCTGGGATTAAAGGCGTGTGCCACCACTGCCTGGTGCCTGGCATGTGTGTGTGTGTGCGAGCGTGTGAGCACACGTGTGCACTCGCAGTGGCAGCAGGGATAGAACCCTGAGTGGCAGTCAGCAAAAATGGTGTCAGTGTGTCTCTGTGTGCACACCGCATTTTCAGTTTGCTTCCATTGGCTTGCTTGGTCTGTCCTAACCCTACTGAGTTAGACCAGACTGAGTATATTCCTCACTGTTCTGGAGAATAGGAGCCTAAGGTCAAGGAGCTGACACATCCAGTGCTGGGTGAGGCCGCTCTCTGATGCATACGTGACTCTTTTCATCCTGTGCCCTCAAGTCTAGAGACTAGAGAGAGGCAGGAAGAAAGGTCCTACAAGGGCACAGACACCTTACTTCCACCTCTGGAACTCCACTTTCAAGACCTAATCACCTTCCAACTCCTTGCAGCAGCACATTCAAGTCAGGATCCCGGCCTGTGAATAACATTCAGTGGGGCAGACCCGAGGAAAACCCAAGATCTTGTTCGCTAGACACCCATAACCCACCAAGGGCCACACTGCTAACACTGTTTACAAAGGGGAGAAGGCCCGGCGCATAGGGTATACATCTAGGTTCAGTCGTCAGCACCCACGTCTGGTGAGAATGTCCCCCACAGTATTGGGTATTTGAATACTTGGTCTCCAGTTGGTGGTGCTGTTTGGGAGAGTTAGGAGGTATGGCTTTGATGGAAGAAGTATGTCACTGGGGGTGGTCTGGGCTCTATAAGAAAGCAGGCTGAGAAAGCCATAGGGAGCAAGCCAGTAAGAAGCACCCCTCCACGTCTCTGTATTGGCTCCTGCCTCCAGGTTCCTGCTCTGCTTGAGTTCCTGAACTGACTTGCTTTGGTGTTGAGCAGCAACGTGGAAAGTGTAAGCTGAATAAACCCTTTCCTCTCAACTTGCTTTTTTGGTCATAATATTTCTGTTGCAGCAATAGAAACCCTAACTAAGACAGACACTGTCTTTAAAATAAAACAAAGTAGAGGTGTCAGAGGGTGACACCTCTGGGTTTCAGAGATGGGCACACCTGCACACACACAGGCTAATGTCACATGTACACTCACCCTGAAACAAAACAAAATCTCACTTCCCACCCTCCCCTCAAAACAGAGTCGGATCATGAAATTAGTTTCAAAATGTTTAATAGTAGCCAGTCTGGACTGAAGAGATGGCTCAGTTAATAAAGAGCATGCTTTACAATTCAGGTCCTTGATGTTGATTTCCCAACACCCACATAAATGAATGAGTGTGAAGACTTGCATTTCTAATCCCATTGTTGGGCTTTAGAGACAGCAGATATCTGGGGCTTCTGGCCAGCAGGCTAGCCTAACTGGTGAGCCTCAGGATAATGAGAGACTTTGTCTCATAGGAGGTGAGTGGTGTTTCCTGAAGACGATACCCAAATCTGTCCTTTGGACTTCACACATGTGCACATACATGAACTTGCATACAAATGAACATGATATACTTTTCTAAAAATAGTATGGAAGCTGGGTGTGGTAGCACACAACCTTAGTCCTAGCACTTGAAGCAGAGCCAGGCAGATCTCTGTGAGTTCAAGGCTGTTACATAGGGAAATATTGTCTCAAAAATAAAACCAAACAAACAAAAAGTCAGTCTGGGTGATGAGTCCATAAGAAGCAGTTAGAAAAGTCCTTTGAGCCGGGCGTGGTGGCGCAGGCCTTTAATTCCAGCACTCGGGAGGCAGAGGCAGGTGGATTCCTGAGTTCGAGACCAGCCTGGTCTACAAAGTGAGTTCCAGGACAGCCAGGGCTATACAGAGAAACCCTGTCTCAAACAACAACAACAACAACAACAAAACAAAAACAAAAACAAACAAACAAAAAAGAAAAGTCCTTTGATGCCCAGGATGCTTCAAACAACAAACTAAATGTTGTTATTCACAAATGCCAGTTGATTGGTTCATATTCATCCTAGCAGGCATGATTTGGATCAAAATGGGAAAGCGACACAGGTTCCTCCTCTCATCCCTTTGAGACCTACACACTCCATCCCAACTTCCTCAGGCCTCGAGTATCTCCCTTCCTTGAGGGTCTAATTTTCTATGGCTCCTCCAAAAAATTCTTGCATAGCCACGTTGACCTGTGACATTAACAGCTCATGGTAGCTTAATTTGAATTCTTAGTTCTAAGCACAAACTCAGTGGCATACATCTCAGATCCGTGACTATGTGCGTGGGGCAAATGGAAGACAAAGGTATTATGTATTACCTTCCAAACAACACGTACAATGATCAGCTTTAACTGTCAACTTGACAGAACCTATAATTACCTGGGAAGGGGGTATCAATGGGGATTGTCCACCTTGTGTTGGCCTGCGGGCATGTCTGTGGGAGGTTATCTTGATGGGAGAACACCAAGCCCTCTGTGGGTGGTACCATTCCCTAGGCAAACTAGGCAAGACTGGAGAAATCAAGCTAAGCATAAGAAAGCGAGCATGGGTGCATTTATTTGTCTCAGTTCATGACTGTGGATGTGATGTGACTAGCTGTTTAAATTTCTGCCTTGTGGGGCTGGAGAGGTGGCTCAGCGGGTAAGAGCACTGACTGCTCTTCCGAAGGTCCTGAGTTCAATTCCCAGCAACCACATGGTGGTTCACAACCACCCGTGATGAGATTTGACGCCCTCTTCTGGTGCATCTGAAGACAGCTACAGTGTACTTACATATAATAATAAATAAATAAATCTTTAAAAAAAAAATTCTGCCTTGCCTGGTGTGGTGGCACATGCCTTTAATCTCAGCACTTGGGAGGCAGAGACAGGCGGATTTCTGAGTTTGAGGCCAGCCTGGTCTACAGAGTGAGTTCCAGGATAGCCAGGGCTACACAGAGAAACCCTGTCTCGAAAAACAAACAAACAAACAAACTAACTAACTAACTAACTAACTAACTAACTAAAAGTTTCTGCCTTGACTTTCCCACAGTGATAGACTGTCACCTGGAAGTGTAAGATAAACCCCCTTTAGGTTGCTTTTTATCTTGCCAACTCCCATTTAACCGGTTTTCTTTACATCAAATAACTTTCAAAATAAGTTCATCTTTAAAGAGAACTTGGCCCAATTACTGTAAGTGAGACACCAGCATGACTCATTGTAAACAGAAAGTAATCATAAAAAGAAACAGAGTGCAATGAAAACAGCATTCCTACACTCTAGCTGGATCCACTGGGGGAAATCTATGTCTTCTGGGAGCCTTAGCACGTGCCTGGGTCCTGCTAGGGAGATGGAGGTGGGAGAATCACTTATTTTGTTTCTAGGAGTTTGAGATCAGTCTGGGTGGGTCTCATGGGAGAACCACTGGGAGAGAAGAATGTTTGCTCTTTGTTATAAAGTAACAGAGTGCTGGATTCAGCAGCACATATGGAAAAAGACGCAGTAACAGAGAGGATGAGCAAGGCCCCTGTGGGAGGAGGGCATGCAACTTCATAAAGTGTCCTCTTACTCTAATGTTGGTAGACCTTGAACTCCATATGTAGCTAGAGAGGACCTAGGATTCTTGATTTTCCTGCTTTTAATCTGGAATTACAGGTGTGAGCCACCACAATATCATCATTTTATTTTATTTTTTTTCTGAGACAGGGTTTCTCTAGGTAAAATAAACCTTTTTATCATTTTATTTTATTTTATTTTATTTTATTTTATTTTATTTTATTTTATTTTATTTTTAGACAAGTGCAGTTATGGCTGTCCTGGAACTTGTTCTGTAGACCAGGCTGGCCTTGAACTCAGAGATCTGACTGCCTTTGCCTCTGAGTGTGGAAATTAAAGGCGTATACTACTACCTCACCTGGCTAATATCAACATTTCAAAGTTGAAGTAAAAATTTATGCCCACCAATCTTAGATATTTTTCCATTGACTTAGTACAAGGGGACCAGAGCCCAAGAGGTGGGGCCTGGAACTCATTATGTGGACCAGACTGGCCTGAAACACGCAAAGGTCTGCTTGCAGGGATTAAAGGCCTGCACCACTCTGCCCAGCGTATGTTCTGTTCTTAATCCACCCCTTTCAGCCTTGCTACACATCAATGACTCTTAAAGATGCCGCCGAGCTATCGCTTTTCTGAAACTCCTGATTTTGGTGGTTGATTTTCTGGAATGTCATTGGTGCTTGCTCGAGTCATCTCAGCCCTGCATTAGCTACCAAAGTCAAGTAGTTCTGAGAGGGGCTGTATTTGGAGAAACATGCCAGTACTCCTACCAGCCTACTCCCCTCCCACACCCCTGTGCTCTTGGCTTCATGGAAAGACCTTTCCATTTCCTCTCCTATCTGACGTGAGCAGAGAGGCAGCTTCTAAGAAGGGATATGCTTTACGTCCCAAGGGCCCGCGTCTGGGGCTATACGGGGCTCACATGGAAGATTCAGTTCCTCCCTTGCTTGAACTCAAGATTCTTGGAAGCTGGGCTCCTCCCCTTAGAAAAAGACATCCAAGAGAGTCATATAGTAAAAGGAGGCATACTCTCTTTTAAACAAATTTATCAGTTTACCACAGCATAGTACTGAGTTAGCAGGGTCAACAGGCAGCAGTCACTGTCCTCTGCTGTTTGATTGGCGAGCTACTCTCACTAAGAGCCAAGAAAACCCTTTCTGATTAATATCTTGATAAACTACATCTTGTTGTTGTTTTAGTGTTGCTGCCGCTGCTGTGTGCGCGCGTGCGCGTGTGCGTGTGTGTATTGGGGGGGGGGGTGCTGCTGAAACTCTTTTCATTGAATCTTCCCGGATGGTTGCCCATTTGAGTGGAAAGTGTTGACTTATCTAAAGCGGCATTGATGAGGAGGCTTCTGGGATTTTTATTGTGACGTCACACAACGACCAGCTTTGGTGGTTGCTTCCTTCCCCCCCTTTGAGAAACATGAGGACATTAGGCGAGTGAGCAGGAGCCCTGAAGGCGATGGCAGGAAGAGGAATTGCCAAGGTGAATGGAGTCTGAGAACACTAGTTATTGTAAGGGACAGAGTATGTAAAAACACTGAAAAGCCCTTCAGCGGACAGTCACCATTTTGGGACTTCCCACCCCGGTGAGATCTGGGACTGGACAGCTCTGTTGTAGGGGGCTGTCCTGTGCAGGTAAGGTGTTGAGTCTCTGCCTAGTGATACCAGAAGCTCCCTTTCCACGCCTCCAAGCATGATAAAGATCTTTGCACGCTGTAACACATTCCCTGGGAACAAAGTCTCTAGTTGAGAACCGTTTTCTAGATGTACAATTATGAATCTCAAGCGTGGCTTTCTCTCCAGCTTTGTCCATGGTGTCATTTAAGATGACTGAACTCTGACCGCCTTCAGGGGCTCTTCCTCATGGATGGCTCTGCCATCTGACCTTCTGCAGTAAGATCTTTCGTTTGCACTGTCCCATCCTTAGCTTCTCTTTTTTCTCTTCCTTCTCCTCTTTCTTATTCTATGCACGGAATGCAGCTCTGAGCAACCATTCAAGGATAGCTTAACAATCAATTCAGAGTTCTTTTTCCCTGATGTCATCTGTGACACCTTGAATGAAGTCCAGACAAAATTTTTCTAATCATTTCAAAAGAACATGAATGCTTTATTTCTTATCTGGGGTCTTACTGTTCTGCCTAGGGTAGCCTTGAACTCCCAGGCTCAAGTTATGCTCATGACTCAAACTTCTGAGTATTGGAACTAAAAACATATGCCATTACACCCACAGATTAAGTATTTTTTCATTTGAAACAAAAATCTAAGTTTGAGAAACTTATGAGTTCTGAGAGGCCTTCGGAAGGAATGGCAGAGTCACTAATGCTAACAACAGCTCGGGCGCATGGTACACTCTCTATCGGTGCCACAGGCACAATTCGATCCAGTGCACTCTGTCACTGCTCTGTCAGTGCTTTGTAGTTGAGGGCACAGAGGTTTAATGAAGTGATTTATTCAAGTCTCCAGAGCTGAAGGGGCAGCATGAAGAGTTGAACCAAGGCAGCATGACTCTCGGCTGTACTTCGACACCTCCCTCCCTGCCCCCATCATTTAGATGTAGTCCTTAAGGGATAAAGGGTCACCAAATGAGACCTGAGCACAAGAGGAGGGGTGGCTTTTCAGGAGTTCTAAGAAGGCATTGGCTGAGTCCTGAGGCTCCAGCTTGCAGTGGCTGGCCCTATGCAAATAACCAAGTGAATGTGGTCCCATTTCTGTTTCCATCTGTCTTAGTGAAACTGCCTCTGCTTAGCGGGGTGGAGTATTGCTTTCCAGTTTAGAAAGTTAATCTACTGAGGGCAGCTGAAGTGAAGAATATGGTTCAAGAGAGTGACCCAGCTAGCAGGTGTTGGGGGCAGAAGGTGGGGGTGGAGAATGGAGGGCCGCAGAATTGAGAGGAAGTTGAACTTTTGAATCATTTAGGAACATGGGGTGTGTGTGTGTGGGGGGGGGAAGTGTGTGCGTGTGTGGGGGAAGAATCCAAAACTTTAATAGCACCTACACCTTAGCTTTTCTAAATTCTTTTTGAGGCTCATTTTGTATTTTCAATAGAAAAACCAGAAAACCATAGTTTCTAGGATATTTTTTGGTGGCACACACACACACACACCACAAAACAAAACAAAACAAAACAAAACAAAAGACCCACACAAACTTGAAAAGGACCATGGCATCCTTCACCAGTGCAAAAGTAAGCCTGTGTCAGAAATAGAGAGAAATGGGGAAGAACCAAAATATAACCCACAGTCCCACCACCAGCGAGTCTGTTGAGTTATTGTGAGCCTTATTCTTGCAGACCACAGAGACAATCTTCACATAAGTTGCCATCCAATAATTGTGTTGAATAAGATGAGAAAGAGGAAGGAGGAAAGCCATCGAGCAGGTCACCAAGAACAGGTTAACCTCGGTGCCAGCTGCTATCTCAAGGTTCATGAAGCAAAACGTTACTTCCTGAAGATGGAGCTACCACAAGGTCCCTTCTTCAGAGGCTGTACCCACCCTGAGCCTGAGCAATGCCCCCATAAGTCCTAGGAAAGCCCGGCATCCACCCTAGAGTTCACTCTAGGAAGCAGTCATCCATGCAGGCCTGGACACACTCCTGAACATTTGGTCATGGGTAGTGCCTTGAGAGCAACGGTCTTAACAGACTTTCAAAACTCCAGCATTCTCTGGAATCCATCCTTCCTGAGGCTTTTGGAAGGCCATGTTTCTAAAGGCAGAAGGGTCACTAGGGAACTTTTGGAAGGCCATGTTTCTAAAGTCCCACGGTCACTAGGGAACATTGGTTTAGGCTGAAATATGTCATGTGTCTACCTTACATTTGACTGCTATATAACTCAATGGTGACTGAGCGTGTGTGTGTGTGTGTGTGTGTGTGTGTGTGTGTGTGTGCGCGCGCGTGCACGCGCGCGTGCGAGTGCAAGTGCATCTATGTGTGTACATACACATGAATATATACTTGTGACATGTGGCTTAAATATTTTTTGGCTTTGAGAGAAGGAATTATTATTCTCTTACAATGAGTTAAAAAATTTTTTTTCAATAGAAAAGTCCATCAACAGAACACCCAAAATACCTAAGGAAAAGACAACCAAGGGGAGAAGGTTCCCTGGCCCCTCTGTAGTGAAGAGGAAATGGATGGCCCTGGGAGGCAGATTCTCTTGTTTGAGAAAAAGCCTAAGAATTTGGCATCCAAAAGACCATTAGTCCCCAAAGAACCTTACCTGCTGTGTCCAATGGCTCACTACATCTGGGTCTCCTCCCTGGCTGGCTAAAAGAGCCTCCTTGAAATCCAGCAGTTATCCCTGGCTTGGGGCCACCCAAGCCTTCCACCCTGGCCAGTAACCTCAGACCAGGAGAAAAGAGACTCTAGTAAGAAGTCACCCGTGCCTCCAGCAGGGTGTGGCACTGTCTTCATCTTGGAGAACCAGAGGCTGGCACCTGCATGAGGTGTGCATTCTGGCTGGCTGGCAGTGCTCCTCTGCCTGCTGGGTTTGAGGTGAAAACCTGGGGGAGCCAAGCACTGCTGCTGGTTAACTTAGAGGATGGAGGCACTCTGGCCAAGTTGGTTGACGCTCTTTGAACTAATACACTAGGTGTGGGGTTACAGGCCAGTCACCCCAGCATTTCAGAAGCTGAGACAAGAGAATTGTCATGACAAGGGCAGTTTCAGTGATAAGAGCGAGACCCTATGAAAGAAATCAAGGAACTCTGAAGAACAAATACAATAACAGATACAAGAAAATCTGCTGCCCTCTAGGGAGGGTGAGTGTGTCTAAGATCTGTGCCTTGCACTGCCTGGTGGGATAGGAATCAGGACAAAGAGCCTACCAATGGCTTAGGTTGAATGTATGTGGCTGAATTATCTTGGTACGCAAAAATAATCAAAATTATCCTTTATGACCAAGCACACAGCATGAAAATGAAGCCTCTTTCTAATCTTATCTAGTTTTCCAGTTCCCACACCCAGAGGCTGCTACTGTATTGACTTCATGTGTATCCTTGTAAAGAAATCCATTCATACACAAACATGCCCCTTCTGTCTGCTCCCGGTGATCAAAGAGCTCTCTAGTGGGCACCTGGGCCTGCCATTCCCCTTTGAGGCTTTTCAGCAGATTGAGAACAAACAGGATCCCCAAGATGCTTGCTCTTCCCCAACCCTCTCTTTCTGTGAGTGTGTGTGTGTGTGTGTGTGTGTGTGTGTGTGCGCGCACGCAGGGGGGACTGGGTCTTGACTCACTGAGAATAACCTTGAACTTCTGATTTTCTTGTCTGCACTTCCCCAGATGTTGGGATTACAGGCATGGGCCTGAAGTGCTGAGGACTGAAAACTCAGGGCTTTTTGTATATTAAGCAGGCACTGACAACTAAGCTACATCTCCAGCCCCCCTAAGCCTTTAGTTTCTTTATGCGCTCTGTGTCCTTCCTTTTTGTAATTTATCTCTTTTTCAGGCCTTGGATTTCAAGTCAGTTCCTCAAAGGAGCTGTCTCTAAATGTCTTTAACACCATCAAAGCCTTCCTTTGAAGTAATCCATGCAAATGTTTCGTTTGCATATAACTGCATATGCATTTATATGGTAATTTACTCTAGCTGGACTAGAAGCTCCTGAGGGTAGGGATTCCAGCATCCCTTGCACAAATAATACTCAAAGTCCTGGGCTACAGGATTTGAGAAATATGTCTTTTTTCATATTATTTTTCTTTTAAAAATTTTCCATTACTTATTTTATGTATAGAATAGGGGGAATGAGCACACCACAGGGTACGTGTAAAGGTCAGAGGTCAAGTTTTGGAGTCAGTTCTCTTCTTCCACTGTGTGGAATCTTCGGGCTTGGTGGCAAGCCCCTTCATCTGCTTAGCCCTCTCACCAGCCTAGATAAATAGTTCTTGAGGAATCAAGACTTGACTAGTAGAGCTGAAAAGGATTGTGGAATTCTTCCTTTTTTTTTTTTTTTTTTTTTTTTTTGTTTTTTTTGTTTTGTTTTTCGAGACAGGGTTTCTCTCTGTAGCTCTGGCTATCCTGGAACTCTGTAGACCAGGCTGGCCTCGAACTCAGAAATCCTCCTGCCTCTGTCCCTTCCAAGTGCTGGGATTACAGGCTTGTGCCACCATGCCCGGCAAGCTCTTCCTTTTCACCTTGAAAAGTTTACAAAAGTTTTAGATGTGCACAGAAGTCAAAAGAGCACCACAATGAACTTCTCTATGTACGTCCCCTGGAATCAGGAGCTGTCACAGTTTTTCCACATTTTCATGATCTTCCCTTCTTTCATTAAACACTTTCCTAGCTTTCTGAAAGCACAGAGATGGTAATCACCATTTATTGAGGGTTTACTATATGCTGGACATTGTGCTAAATGCTTTGCCCATATATTGTCATCTTATATTCTCAATAACTCTGCCAAGTGACATTCTTAGTCCTATATTAGTGACAAACAAAAAACAAAAAACAAAAAAACCAACACACCTTAAATCAGTTTATTCTGTGTCCCTAGCTCAGGTGGGTATCTGGTATATAAGGCTCATTTTTTTTAAAAAAAGAAAAGATTAATTTATATTGGTGTGTGTGTGTGTATGTGTGTGTGCACCCTGTGCATGCAGATACTCTAGGAGACCAGAGAGAGTTAGATCTCTGGAACCAGCTACAGGCATTTGTGAGCATTGGGAACTGAACCTTGGTCCACTATAAGAACAGTGTGTTCTCTTAACCACGGAGACATCCCCCAAGCCCATGTTCTCAGTGATAAAACATTGCTTGTCATAATTTTAATCAAACTTCCTTTCTATTATCTTTTCTCCTGCCCAGCTCTATGGGTTTCAAAGAAAAATTGAAGCATTGTTTTGGTCTAAGGTATAAACGGAAGGATATTATGATTGTGGAAAGGAAACAGAGATTGGCCCTATTATTCCCCTATTAAAAATCAATTCTGCTAGGTGGTGGTGACCCACATCGTTAATCCTAGTGCCTGGAAGGTGGATTTCTGAGTTTGAGGCCACCCTGGTTACAGAGGGAGTTCAAGCTACACTGAGACCTGTCTCAAAAAAAATGAACAAACCAAACCAAACCAAACCAAACTCAGCTCAGTGAGCTGGCAATATGGTTCAGATGGTAAAGGTGCTTGCTGCCAAGTGCAACAAGCCGAGTTCAAAGCCCAGGAGCCACACGGTGGAAAGAGAGAATTTATTCCTGCAAGTTGTTTCCTAACCCCCTGGCACTCCTCCTCTCCCCAATACACACTGTGTCAAGTGCACCCCCCCCCCCAAACAAATACACAGGCAGACAAAGATATATAATAATTTAAGAACAATAATATTTTTCAACGTGTCAGAGGTTTACTGGGGGGAGAGGGAAGGTGGTGGCAGAAAGAGAAAGTGAAAAAGAGAGACGACAATAATTATTGAAACCTTTATTTATTAAGCTTCACTGAGATCGGGAAATAACGGTGAGCCAGATCCATACTGTCCTGGTCTCGTGGATCAAAGATGAGCCCTGTTGAAGCCATCTTGCTTAAATAGTCCTTGGCCTCTTCCGCTGGAGTTGTGGATTTAGAGTGAGAGGATACGGAGCAGCTGACATGGAGGCCTCATCCAATCCAGTCTAAGCCTTACTCAGTAATTGCGGCCCCTGCCTGGACACTGGAGCTTTCAGCTGCTAACCCACCCCACACTAGGTAGGTGGGCTTCGAAGGCGGAGCTCCCCGGCGCCTCAAGGTTTTGTTAACACTGAGAATTGAAAGACCCGGCGCACCATAGGAAACATGCAGGATGCTTCAAGATAGGAAACATGCAGGATGCTTCCAGACACAAGCTTGACAACGGTGCACAGGAGACTTCCTGCCGGTCCCCAACTGAAAAGAATGGGAATTGGCGACAGTTTACAGCTGACTTATTTCTTAGACTTCATTTCTAGAGTTACATTTAGTCAACTTTTAACAATGATGAAAAAAACAATACCACCTGTGTAGCCCTCAAAGAATAAACCCAGAAGGCTTCCGTACAAAACACACTCACTGTTTCAGTTTTGCATACAGGGTATTAATAGCTTCCCCTTGGCGAGCACACATGTGTGCAGGCGTTGTCCTGGGCCTTTTGCACACACTGCTTTGCTCTATAAAGTAGGCATATTTATCTCACTTTTATGCAGAGGGACACTGGCAGTTGGGTTACCCAAGGTTATATAACAAGTGGTAAAAGTGGGCTTTGAACACTTGCCCATTCATAAAACACCATCTTACCCATGTCTGTTTTGGATGGAAAGATGTGCTCAGCCAGGTATGTCTCCTAACCCACGGCCTAAGTGTCAGGCTATACTGTTAAAATATTTCCAAGCCTGCTGTGGTAGACCTTACATGCACTCTCAACACTAGAAGTAAGGTCAAGAGGCTCCTAAGTTTGAGTTCAAGGTCAGTCTGTGCCAGATAGTGAAACCCTGTCTCAAAGGAAATAAAGGGATGGAGGTGGGGTAGGGCTGGAAATGTAATTCATTGGCAGAGAGTTCGTCTGGCTTGGACTAGCTCCTGAGTTTGATCCTAGTACTGAGGACAACATTTTTCAGTCTCCTCTAAGCTGGAATTGTCCTCAGTTTTCTTTTCTTAAATGTCAGCTGCTCTCGTTACGTGTGATTGACTATCGGGAATCTTCCTTTTTTTTTTCTTTTTTTTTTTCTTCTTAGTAATTTATGATTCACAGTCCCCCCTTCACAGCTGGCCATAAGAAAAGACAGTACTCAGGAACAAGAAGGTGAGGCATCATGGGATTTTGGAGAATCAAAGATCCCTGCTTTAAGGAGGTCGAGAATAGCATTCTGAAGAAAGCTGAGACAGGAGGCGGTGGCTCTGGGTTATGGCTCGGATCTTATGTATTCCCCAAAGTCCCATACACTAATGACTTGACTGACTACTGCTTGTGGCACCACTGGGAAGTGGTGGGGCCTCACTGTAGGAAGTTAGGTCATTAGGGGTGTGCCCTTTAGAGAAGTTGATGGAACCCCAACCCCTCCTTCTTACTCTTTTATGGGCAACAGGAAGTGGACATAATTCCCCTGCCACATGCTTCTGACCTCCTCAGGGTAACACTGAAGTCTCTGAAATTGGAATGAAAATAATATCCTTCTCCTTCTTCTCCATGTAATTTCTTTACTTCTGGTATCTTGTTATAGTGACAGACAACCAAGAGAACACACTCCAACAGGCAATGGCCACAGTCCAAAGATCATGAGTATTACCAGGACTTATTCTCCAACTTATGGTCAAGTAAATAATGGGTTTAAAAAAAATGGGTTTGTAACTCCTAGCTAACATTGGATTTTATTTCACCTTTTAATAGAAGGAGCCTATATGTACCCCTAAATTGGTTTTTTATAAGACGAAGTCACTGAACTCACAGCAATAAAACTCCTATTTGTTTTGGACCTTACCATTTACTATTCTAAGCACTTTATAGATGTTCTTTCCTTTAATTTCACAATCAGCCTGTGAGGGAGGTCCTGTCATTACTGGCTTTTTACAGGTAACAAGTCAGAGGCATGCAAAGGGTACAAAGTTACAGTTAGAGTCTAGAGAGCTTAGGTGCAACGAGAGCTAGAGTTAGCAATGCCCTAGTGCATGCTGGCATTATCTGAAGAGTAGGCTTTAGAATTTTTAAACACATGCACCACCCCCTCCCCCAGGCACACACGATTATGAAACAATAGATACTTTGATTTCTTTGACTACAGTCATCATTCCATTACGTACAACAAGAGACATATGTCAAGACATCGCTCTGTGCACCTTAAAGAAAGGAAACAAGAAGGAAGCAGGTATGCTAATTGCAGATCTTCATCGCTCCCTCTGCTCCTCCAAATCCGGCTCCACAGCCTCACCCCCATCTCTGTAGCGGACCACCTGCCGTGACTTCCCCTCTTCTTTGCCCCCATCTCCAGCTGATCACACAGATCTTCTTTTCCAGCCTTCCTTCTACTCATCCTGTTATCCCAGCCCCCAACTAGCAGGCTTTCTCTGGAAACCCACCAGCCAAGCCTGTCAGAGAAGCAGGCAGGCCAGAGAAGCAGGTGAGCGAGCTTCAGATCACTCTCCATCCCCGCACCTCCACATCCAGTCCCCAGTCTCATCCCAAGCTCTGAAGCTGACTACCTGTTGTGGTCTCTCCTTATGCTCTGTCCATATTCCCAGGGAACTAAGAAAATCCTGGTGGAACACACTGCTTTCCCCTTCCCGTGGACCTCCCCAGCTCCCCCCCCCCCCCCCCCCGCCCCAGCCCATCCTCATTCAAAAGTGTCAGCTCCCAGTGCCTAGAAACACATTTTACCCAGAATCCCTAGTGGCCACACCTATCAGGATCAGAGAAGAATGTCTCACCAGGCAACACACAGCTTCCACACCCTCCTAAGAACCAGAGAGGGCAACAGAAACCAAGAAACAAAACACCTACCCAACAAAGACAAGATCAGTTATCAGCACGTAAAACCTAGCTGCCAATATAACAATGAGAAAAAAACAATAACTGCTAGGATAATATGTTTGCACCAGAACCCAGCAACCCTACCATAATAGGCCCTGAGTACTGCAACATAGCTGAAACATAAGACAAAGGCCTTATATGATAGAGGTCCTTAAAGAGGAAATTAATAAATTCCTTAAAGAAATCTGTGAATATAAACACACACACACACACACACACACACACACACACAAACAGGAAGTGAATAAAAAATTTTAAGATCTGAAAGTGAAAATAGAATCAATAAAGAAAACCCAAACTGAGTAAAATCTGAAAATGAAAAATTCAGGAACTAGAACAGGAACCTCAGAGGCAAAGCCTCCCCAGCAGAGTACAAGAGACAGAAGAGAGAATCTTAGGCATTAAAGATAGGATAGAAGAAACAGATACCTCTGTCGAAGAAAATGTTAAATCTGAAAAAAAAATCCTGCAAAAAATATTCAGGAAATCTGGATAATTATGAAAAGACCATAACTAAGAATAATAGTGTCTTAGTCAGGGTTTCTATTCCTGCACAAACAACATGACCAAGGCACAAGTTGGGGAGGAAAGGGTTTATTCAGCTTACACTTCCACATTGCTGTTCATCACCAAGAAAATCAGGACTGGAACTTAGGTCAGAAAGCAGGAGCTGATGCAGAAGCCATGGAGGGATGTTCTTTACTGGCTCGCTTCCCCTGGCTTGCTCAGCCTGCTCTCTTATAGAACCCAAGACTCCCATCCCAGAGATGGTCCCACCTACAAGGGGCCTTTCCCCCTTGATCACTAATTGAGAAAATACCCCACAGCTGGATCTTATGGAGGCATTTCCCCAACTGAACCGCCTTTCTCTGTGATAACTCCAGCTGTGTCAAGTTGACACAAAACTAGCCAGTACAATTGACCCCTTGTCAACTTGACACACAAACACATCACTAGTAAGCCTCAACCCTTAGTTCTTATTCATCCCCAAGATCTAAATAACTTTAAACGTCCCACAGTCTTTACATATTAAAAGTTCGATACCTTTAAAATATTCAGTATCTTTTAAAATACATAGTACTTTAAAATTCAAAGTCTCTTAGCTGTGGGCTTCACTAAAAAACTTCCTTCAAGAGGGAAAAATATCAGGGCACAGTCACAATCAAAAGCAAAAATCTCCAACCATCCAATGTCTGGGATCCAACTCATGATCTTCTGGGCTCCTCCAAGGGCTTGGGTCACTTCTCCAGCCATGCCCTTTGTAGCATACACATTGTCTTCTAGGCTCCAGTTGCCTGTACTCCACTGCTGCTGCTGTTCTTGGTAGTCATCTCATGGTACTGGCATCTCCAAAATGCTGCTGTCTTCCACTGTAACTTGGCTTTAACAATAGCCTCCCATAGGCTCTCTTCATGGTTCTAAGCCTCAGATCCTTTGCATGACCCCTTCAGTCCTGGGCCATCAATTGCAACTGAGGCTGCACCTTCACCAATGGCGGCCTATGGCCTCTCACAGTGCCAAGTCTCAGCTGCTCTGTGTGACCCCTTCATGCCTTCAAAACCAGTACCACCTGGGTGACTCTTACACATTACCTAGTCCCACTGTAGTACGAGGTACAACCTTGGTAATCTCTGGAACACAGCCTCTGTGCTCTCAAAAAACACTTCCCAGAAGTTGTCACCTCAATGATGCTGGTCTCTTCTTAATCACCACTAATTTCTTAGCTCCAGCTAACCAGCATCAATAGTCCCAGGAATGCAAAGTTTTTGCTTTAATAGTTCTGGTATCTTGTTAATCACAGCTGATTCTTCAGCCCCAGCTAACCAGAACTACAGAATCTTCACAATCAAAACAGCAATGGCCCTGAAAAGAGTTTTTAATCTTCCCTCTGAAATTTCACAAGCCAGGCCTCCATCTTCTGGACTGTTCTCAACATTATCTTCCAAACTCTTATACAACATTCAACAGAGCTCTTAACACCGAATGAATCTTCTGGCCCAAAGTTCCAAAGTCCTTCCACAGTCCTCCCCAAAACATGGTCAGGTTGTCACAGGAATACCCCACTCCTGGTACCAATTTGTCTTAGTCAGGGTTTCTATTCCTGCACAAACATCATGACCAAGGCACAAGTTGGGGAGGAAAGGGTTTATTCGGCTTACACTTCTACATTGCTGTTCATCACTAAAGAAGTCAGGACTGGAACTCAAGCAGGTCAGAAAGCAGGAGCTGATGCAGAAGTCATGGAGGGATGTTCTTACTGGCTTGCTTGCCCTGGCTTGCTCAGCCTGCTCTCTTATAGAACCCAAGACTCCCAGCCCAGAGATGGTCCCACCTACAAGGGGCCTTTCCCCCTTGATCACTGAGAAAATACCCCAGCTGGATCTTATGGAGGCATTTCCCCAACTGAAACTCTGTGATAACTCCAGCTGTGTCAAGTTGACACAAAACTAGCCAGTACAAATAGGAATACAGGAAGGAGAAAAAATCCAGGTCAAAGGCAATGAAAATACTTTCAACAGACTCACAGAAGAAAATTTCCCTACCCTAAAGGAGATACCCATCAAAATACAAGAAGTATACAGAACATTAAATAGTCTGGACCAGAAAAGAATTCCCCTCAGTACATAATAATTAAAACACTGAATGCACAGAACAAAGACAATATTAAAATATGCAAGAGAAAAAATACCAAGTAACATAAAGGCAAACCTATCAGAATTACACCTGTCTTCTCAGTGGAGACTCTAAAGGCCAGAGGGGCCTGGAGAGATGCTCTACAGACTGTAAGAAACCTCACATGCCAGCTTGGACTACTATATCCAACAAAACTTTCAATCACAATAGAGGGGGGAAATAAGATATTCATGTTAAACCCAAATTTAAGCAATGTCTATCTACAAACCCAGCCCTACAGAAGATGATAGAAAACAAAACAAAACAAATAACTCTCTCCAACCTAAAGAGGTTAATCACATCCAAGAAAACATGAGGAATGAAAAATCCCAGATCAGCAAGTCAAAAGAGGGACACACACACACACACACACACACACTACCACCACAACAAAATCACAGGAATCAACAAACACTGATCATTGATATCTCTTAACACCAATGGTCTCAATCAATTCCCTAATAAAAAGACACACACGAACAGAATAGATGTGAATACAGGATTCATCCTTCTGCTGCATCCAAGAAACATAACATCAAGAATAAACATCACCTCAGGGTAAAAGGATAGAGAAAGATATTCCAGGCAAACGGACCTAAGAATCAAGCTCATGTGGCCATTTTAATATCTGACAAAAAGACTTCAACAAAAAACTCTTCTCAGAAGAGATAGGGAAGGACACTATGTATTCATCAAGGGGGAAAAAAATCAACCAAGATGACATTCCAATAATATCTATTCACCAAACACAAGGGAACCCAAGTTCATAATCGAAACACTACTACAGCTGAAATCACATATTGACTCTCACACACCAATAGTGGAAGACTTCAATACTCTACCCTCATCAATACACAGGTCATCCAAACTAAAACTGAACAGAGAGATGTTGAAGTTAATTGACTTTAAAGACAGAATGGGCCTAATAGATACTTACAGAATATTTCACTCAAACACAAAAATATATATCTTCTTCTCCGTACCTCATGGAAATCTCTCCAAAACTGACTACACAATTGAAAATAAAGCAATTCTCAGCTGGGCATTGGTGATACACATCTTAAATCTCAGCACCCAGGAGGCAGAGGCAGGTAGATTTCTGTGAGTTCGAGGCCAGCCTGGTTTACAGAGAGAGTTCAAGGATAGCCAGGGTTACACAGAGAAACCCTGTCTCAAAAAAACGAACAAATGCAAATCTCAGCAGACACAAGAACACTGAAATAACAACCTACATGTTATCTGACCACCACAGATTAGAACAAAAATCTTACACACTCCTGGGAAATGAACAGTTCACTATGAAATGAAAAATGGGTCAAGACAGAAGGAAATGAATATTTGATTTACTTATTTATTTATTTATTCATTTATTTATTTTTTGTTTTTCGAGACAGGGTTTCTCTGTGTAGCCCTGGCTGTCCTGGAACTCACTCTGTAGACCAGGCTGGCCTCGAACTCAGAAATCCGCCTGCCTCTGCCTCCCAAGTGCTGGGTGGGATTAAAGGCGTGCGCCACCATGCCCTGCTGATTTCTTTTTTTCTTTCTTTCTTTTTTTTTTTTTTTTTTTTGGTTTTTCGAGACAGAGTTTCTCTTTATAGCTCTGGCTGTCCTGGAGCTCACTTTGTAGACCAGGCTGGCCTCGAACTCAGAAATCCGCCTGCCTCTGCCTCCCGAGTGCTGGGATTAAAGGCGTGCGCCACCACGCCCGGCTTGATTTATTTATTTCTTAATGTGCATTGATGTGTTTGACTGGCATGTGTGTCTGTGTGAGGATATCAGATCTTCTGGAACTGGAGTTACAGTTAGTTATGAACTTCCATGTGGTTGCTGGGAATCGAACCCAGGTCCTTTGGAAGAGCAGCCAGTGCTCTTCCAAACTGCTGAGCCATCTTTCCAGGAGAAATGAACATTTGAGTGAAAACGAATACAACCAGCAGGTCTTGTCTTTCTACAGTGTCAACTCTTCCAGTTTTGCCATGGTGACCCCTGTGAGGCATTCTTGCTTGAAAGGCACCAATTCCCTTGATGTTTATAATATTAACCTTCTTGTGGATTCACGTTCATGTGGCCAAAGAACAACTCTGTTTGTATCAGATTCCTCTCTCCTCTTTCCTTCTTTGCTTCTTATTTTGGTGGATCATTGGATGGTTCTGGCAGAAAGAAAGCCATAGCACATATTGAGACCTGAGCGTACCAGTGTAGACTTTTCTATCACTTGGTGCTTTGTGACAAAGTAGACATCACACTGATACAATAGATAGTTATCCCTATCACACACACAGTGAACCTAAAGCTCAAGGCTGTGAAATAATTTTACAGAGGCCACACAGTAAAACACAGAGGAGCAAATGCCAGTGCAGACCTTTTCATTCCAAACAGTTAGGCCATGAACATCACTACCTATTTTCTGTATCTTATTGAAACATTTGCGACCTATGACATCTGATGTCACAACAGCTCCCTCTCCGCCTCCCAGAACCATGCGTTATCGAGCAAAGATCAACTTGACAAATATGTATGGAGGGAAGTCTCAGAGAGACATCTGTGGGAGCAGAGTAGGGTGATCAGCATTGGGTGGAAACATAGACATCACAGAGAGGAATTTTCAGCCATTCAGCTGGCATATGCTCAGTGACAACAAAGCCACCACACATCTGAGAGTCAGAGACCTCTCTCTCTCTCTCTCTCTCTCTCTCTCTCTCTCTCTCTCTCTCTCTCTCTCTCTCTCTCTCGCATGCCTTGACTTTGCATTTGGTAAGTCAGTTTCAAAAATTGAACAAAACAATAACAGCAAAAGGGAAACCCATTCATTTTGCAGCAAAGGAACTGCCCTGTTGGGTGATAGACTCTTTCCTGGGCCATGTTTTGGTCTTGTTCTGGTGATCAGTGCATTCAAGGCTATGAGGACCTAGCCTTTTGTCTTCAGTTAACTTACATGTTAACTATACTCACACTACTATCGCTATGGAAATCACACTGTTGTCATAGACAGAAGCAACTGAAGGAAGGAAACACTTGTTTTGGCTTGTGTTTTACGAGGATTTTGGTCCATTGGGATGGGAAGAGAAAGGTATGGTGGGGTAGTTCATATCACCGCAGTAGTAGTGTGTATGAGGTTACTCACATCACGGAGGACCAGCAAGTGGAGAGTGCTTCAGGAAACGGGCTAACTGTGGCCTCGGAAGGCCCAGCTCTAGAAGTCTGCTCCCACTTCAAGGCCCCTTCTCCTAACAGTTACACATCCTCCTGCAATAGCTCCATCAGCTAGGAAATAAGTGTTCAGAGCATGAAAACGAGGAGGGGGTACATTTTAGATTCAGTCATAACAACTGCTAACAATAGAGAGGTTTAGTTTTTCAGATCATAATACCTTTATGTTTAAAGTGATTATGTGTCCCACAAAGTTTTGTCTTGGAAAATTTACATCCCCCCCACCCCCCACCCAATCCCCTGTCTCAGCAAGGCAGAGAAGAGCACTGGCCTCCATTGGAATTCCTGGCACAGAGGGGTGGGCCACTCAATGTTTGATGGACTGAGTTAATCAAGGAGATGACACCAGCTGAAAACTAGTTCCTCTCGTGAAGGCATGTCCTGTTTTCTATCATCTTTGCTTCATCCTTCATCGGCCCTTGTGTGTGTTAGCAAATGTATCATTTCCTTGCTGAGACAACCTCTCCCCTCATAAATGATTTCACCATTTTTTTTTTTAGAGGGTGTGGTGCTTGGAACTCAAGCTGGGGAAGCACTCTATCAGTGAGCTCTACCCTAGTTCATTCTTAGTACTCTTGATTAAAAATAATTACTATTATCATTATTATTGGGGAGTGTGTGTGTGTGTGTGTGCATCTGCGCACATAGATCAGAGGATAAGTTTGTGAAGTCACTTCCGTCCTTGCACCTTTATGTGAGTTCCAGGCCTGGAACTCAGGTCTTCAGGTTTGCACCCCGCGAGGGCTATACTGAACACCTCACTAGAACTGTTCTTTTGCGTTATGAACTCCTGTATTGCTTTCACCCTTCCAAGCTCACAGCATGGTCGACTGATGGAGAGTCTCCCTTGTTCTTTTCTTAGTTGAACAAATATCCCCATGAAGAACGGCAAGGAAGCTACACACTCAAGGAGAAACACCTTCAGGCAGTCTTAAACATTCTCCCAAGCTTCCTATGGAGTTAGCTTCCTGAAAGGGGATCCTTAAGACAAAGGGGCCGGGCGTGGTGGCGCACGCCTTTAATCCCAGCACTCAGGAGGCAGAGGCAGGTGGATTTCTGAGTTCGAGGCCAGCCTGGTCTACAAAGTGAGCTCCAGGACAGCCAGAGCTATAAAGAGAAACCCTGTCTCGAAAAACCAAAAAAAAAAACAAAAAAAAAAAAAAAAAAAGACAAAGGGTGGATGGTAACAGGAGCAATATTGCAAGGCAGAAAGGCTCTTCCACATTTGATTTAAATAGATAGAAACAAGTTACAGATATACCAACCACCATTTATTTGATGGAATACTTCCACTTTTCATTTGCTTGGCTTGTAAACACATACAGAGAGATAGACATAGGAGAGAGAGACAGACAGACAGAGAGAAAGACAGAGACAGACACAGAGAGAGACACAGAGACACAGAGAGACACGCTCACAGAGCCTGCATCTTTATACTAAAAAAAAAAAAAAAAAAAAAAAATCCAAGTTTGAGAAGTGACCATTCCCTTGTAGGCTTCTGAGATGAGCCAGAACTTGGCGTTGAGCTGGTGTGTTGGCCCAAGGCAGCAGTGTAGTAGACACTCACAACCGACCTTCCTTGCATATTTCCAGAGCTCCAGCTGTGCACAGGATTGCACACACCCTTTTCAGAGCAAGCATCTCTCCGAACCTCTTAAATCTGGAATGTTCACAGTCCAGGTCTGGTCAGTGAGAGATAAGTGGACGCTTCCTGCGTGGGGCGCTTCCAGGAAAGCCATTGTTTTCTTAACAAAACGAAGAGTGCAATTGGCACATGTGTTCTGTCCTTTACACTTCCGCTTCTTCCTGCCTGGAAATGTGGACCCCATGAGTGGGGGCAGCCCCCAGCTGTGGAGGAAGAATCCAGGCACCGAGAGTGACCAGGGAAGAAGCTGCAGAGGAGTGAGGCCTCTTCCTTAGATGGCTGCTTCAGTCGGATCTGAGCAAATACCACTAGGTTTTGGACCATATAGATTTTGTTAGCATTTATTTAATTATTTTCCTCTTCCCCTGCCATTTCTCCTTCTCTTTCCTCCTTGCCTGCTTTCTTCTTCCCTTTGTAATTCCAAAATTTGTTGAGCAGCTCTTATGGTATCCATAGGCTGTAACCATATCGCCATTATTTCTGCCCTCAAATGATTATACATTCCTTAGTGCCCTGGATAGTTTTATGTCACTTGACACAAGCTAGAGTCTTCAGAGAGGAGGGAGCCTCGATTAAGAAAATTCCTTCATAAGGTCAAGTTGTAGGCATTCCTGTGGGGCGTTTTCTTATTCAGTGATTGATGGGAGAGGGCTCAGCCCACTTTGGGTGGACTATCCGTGAGCTGGTGGTCCTGGGTTCTATAAGAAATCAGGCTGAACAAGCCATGTGGAGAAAACCAGTTACCAGCACGACAGCTCCATGGCCTTGCTTCAGTTCTTGCCTCCAGGTTCCTGCTCTGTTTGACTTCCTATCAACCTGACTTCCTTTGACAATGCATAGTGATGTGGAATCGTGAGCCAAATAAGCCCTTTCTTCCCCAGGCTGCTTTGGTCATGGTGTTTCGTCACAGCAATGGAAACCCTAATTAGGACACTTATATACTTATGAAATCAGGCCAGTGGCAGGAGGCACAGAGAGGTCAGCGAGATCATGACTGATACCGATGGGCGGGGCCCGGGCTGCAGAGTTTATTGTGCGTGTGGAACTGAGGTTCGAGCTGAGTCAAGGGACATATGGGAGTTTGTTTGGCAAAGGCAGTGGATTGAGTGAGAGGCAGACACGGCAAGTGTGGGGGCATCAAGGCTGTAGAGCTTGGCACTTTTAGGGAACCGAAAGCTGTCCCCTGTGACCGAGACACTGAGAGCAAAAAAGTAGCACAGAATTGGTCTGGTGAGGCAGACGGGGTCAGTTTGTGTTAACTATGTGTGCCTATATCCTAAGAACAACGGGAGGCAGTGGGAAGTACCTCAAGATTCCAAACCTGACCATATTTGAGATAAAGAATCCAAAAGCCAAGCCTTCTAATCGTAGTTTATACCAATTAAAGGGTGTGTGTGTGTGTGTGTGTGTGTGTGTGTGTGTGTGTGTATGTGTGTGTGTGTGTGTGTGTGTGTGTGTGTGTGTGTGTATGTGTGTGTGTGATATGGAAACCCACTGAAGACTATCTTTATTGTGAAGCAAGAATAAAACAAGTTGGACGAGGGGAGAGATGGGCTTGCCAGTGGACAGAGTGACTCGGGTGAAGGATTTTGGAGGCTGAAAAAGCAAGTCACACGAGGGGAGCTCAGGATTTGGAGTTTATCCACATGGATGTAAAGAGGGCAATGATGGGAAGGCGTGTAGTTGGACTGAGGAGGGTTGTGCCTCAGAATGGGGAAAGGCAGGGAAGCAGGGAGCTGAATGCAGAGAAGACTCCTTTGGTTTCACAAGTAGGTGCACAGGACAGGGTGCATGCTGCAGGCGGGAGACCACGGAGGAGGCTACGATGATCTATTGGAGATTGATTGCTTTCAGAGACTGGAGCTGCTCAGCTAATTAGCTTGAGTGAAAAGGAGGCATACTCAGCCTCATGGTATGCAACCCTCCGGTTCATTTGCTCCATAGGAGACACAGCTATCAGGCTGCCTATGTCTCTCTCTTCCTGGAGCACCCCCCCTCCCCACTTTTTCTTACTTTTGCTTCTAGCACACCAGCTCATTCCATAAGGCTCCTGGTTTCTGCTTGTCATTCGCCAAAGTTTGTGGGAGGTTTGGGTTGGTATGTGTGGTTGTATGAATGAGAATGGCCCTCATAGGCTCGTGTATTTGAATACTTGGTCCCTCAGTTGGTGGAACTGTTTGGGAAGGATTAGAGGGTGTGGCCTTGTTGGAGGAGGTGTGTTGCTGGGGTAGACTTGTGCCATTCCTCTGCTCTGCCTCTTATTTGTGGATCAAGATGTGAGCTCTCAGCTGTTTCTACCACCATGCCTGCTCTACTGCTAGGGAACTCTAATCCTTTAAACTAGAAGCCCCAGATTAAACACTTTTTTTTCTTTTCCTTTTTCTTTTTTCTTTTTGTTTTTTTCAAGACAGGGTTTCTCTGTGTAGCCCTGGCTGTCCTGGAACTCACTCTGTAGACCAGGCTGGCCTCAAACTCAGAAATCCATTTGCCTCTGCCTCCCAAGGGCTGGGGTTAAAGGCATGTGCCACCATGGCCCGGCAACACTTTCTTTTATAAGTTGCCTTGGTCATGATGCTTTATCACAGCAACATAAAAATAATTAAGGCAGCATGGAACCCACTGACCCGAATAGACTGGATTTTATAGCTCCAGAGCCCGTCTATCACCAAGGGGTAGTCTCCTTGTTTGTCATAACAAAAAGTAATCCCACTTAACTCCAAATTAATTTTCTAGTCACAACCAATACAGTCCACACAACAAATCCCACTCACTTTGTGTTGGTAATGTGTTGAGTTACATTGCTATATTAGAATCAAATAGATCAGGTCATAAATTTTGCGAAACTTTGAGACGTGTAGACTTTGTTGGTGTCTATTTTATTATTTTCCTTTTCTGCCATTTCCCTGTTTCTTTCCTTGCTCCCCTCCTTGATTTATTCTTCCTTCCTTTCATTATCTGCTGGATAGCATGGGTTCACTCACGTTATTTCTACATTTGTCCAGTAACAGGTTATTATCTGTCACCAGAATGAGGACAAGGACCGTGTTTATCTCATCTCTCAGTGTGTGTCTACCCCTGTCTAATAAATTACCTCAGAATGTAGTGAGTTAAGACCACACTGGATGACTCAAGCCAAAGAAGCAGCTCCACTCGTGCCTTTGCTGCGCAGGCGTTAGAGAAGTGTCCTCCTGCAGCAGATGGGACCAAATACAGAAACCCACAGGCAGCCATTATGCAGAGAGTGAGAGGTCTGGAACACTCAGCTCTAAAGGGGATGTCTCCATAAAACCCCTCCCCCCAGGGCTCAGGGAATCCCTTAAAGAGATGGAAAGAGGTAAGAGCCAGAGGGGATGGAGGACGCCAAGAAAACTAGGCCCTCTAAATCAACACGAGCTCTTATGAACTCACAGAGACCTCAAGAGGCAGCATGCACAGGGCCCGCACGGGTCTGTACCAGGGCCTCTGTGTATGTATTATGGCTTCCAGCTTAGTGTTGTCTTTTTTTTTTTAAAGGGAATTCTTGAGTGTATGAATGAGTGGGTCTGTTTCTTGTGCCTTCTCTTGGTCTCTTTTCCTTCTGGTTGTTTGTTTTGGCCAATTCCAATGTGTTAGCTTTAATCTTATTATATTTTATTTTATTAAACAAAAACCAGACATTTAGTAACCTCCATAGGTTGGGAATTTGGCTTGGGTGGTTGTGCCTTTGGGGCCTGTCATGAAGTCAGTCAAGATGTTGGCTGAGGCTGCAGGCATCTGAAGGGCTTCCAAGACGGCACGTTTTCATGCTGTTGGATCACCACATGGGCATGACCACAGAGCTGCTTGAGTAGCCCCACAGTATGGTGACTGGTTTCCTCAGAGCAAGCGAGTCTTTACTGCGAAAGGAGGAAGATGGACTCCTTGACTTTTATGGCCTATTCTCAGAAGTCAAACATGGCAGGTGCTCCATCTGTCTGTCAAGAGCGGATTATTAAGTCTGCCGGACATCGAAAGGAAGGTGAGTTAGCCTCTATTGTTTGAAAATGATTGTAAAATACTTTTAAAGTGTTTTGTTTTAGAAACGACTACAACTGTTCTAGTCTCAGGACTCAGTACAGTGCCTGCCAGCTACTGGGTGTTTATTTGTAGTTTGGAAAATATCAGTCTCTCTCTTAGATATGGGTACTAGCAATGGGACAGTGACTCAAAGGCAGAAGGTTACGGTAGGGAATTGGCGTTTGAGCTTTAGTGCCTTTCTCACAGGTCCCAGCAGGAAATGACTTGGCCATCTTAAGTCACTTGGCCAGGCACAGATGTGAGCCACTGGTCTTCCTTCAGGTCTTGATATAATCTTGATAGAAGAGCTCAGAGAACTCACAAGGTCTTGAGAATAGACAAAGTTAGTGAATTAGAATTCTACCTCCATATTTATAATACTAATCTCTAATTGTTATATCGAGGCAGATAATTTACATATCTACTCTACATATCCCTGAAGACTTCTTGTGGTCTCTTGATCAAACAGATCCAGGTTAGAGCGTGATGTGCACACCTTTGCTGGGATACAATATGAACAGGATGCTGGAAGAGCAGGATACTCAAGAAAACCTCTCCTCTCTTTTCCTTCTTTGTGATTCTCTTTGGAATCTTCTCCTCAGATTTTGCTCAGCTGGTCATGGTGGCCTCCATCTGTAATCCAAGAATTTGGGGGTAGAGGCAGAAGAAGTGTCACAGTTTGAGGAAACCCTCTACAGCTACATGAAACCCTTTCTCAAAGGCCAAGCAACCTTAGTCTTCCAGTAGTCGTTTGCCCTCATCATGAAGTAGTTGCACAGAGCTGAGCATGATGGCATACACCCATAGCCCCAACTACATAGGCTCAAGTGGAAGGATGACTTAAGGTCAGGGGTTCAAGGTCAGCCTGGGCAACACATCCAGACCATGCCTCCGGTACACAACACAGTCGTTCCCCATTAACTCCATTTCAACTCCTCTTACCTTCCACAGAGTTTTGCAAAAATTCATTTTTCTTCCTCCTATCCATCTGATTTCCACTTCTACTCTTACAGTCTGTTCCTTTCAAGGCTGCCCATGACTCCATCGCCTTACCAGAGCCATTTTTTTCTTAGTCTCAGAGCATCAGATTTGTCAGCTGTGACCTTTGAAGTTGTTTTTTTTTGTTGTTTCTGACTTGGCGCCATCACATTTTTCTGGCTTTCTCCAGTAACCGGAGGTCAGAAGAGGGAGGTCGACAGGACCGTGGGCTTGGTTCCTTGGCCTTTAAAAACATCGTCCAGATCTCTGTTCCAATTGTCTCTTTATAAGGACACCAGTCAGAGTGGATTAACCCATTCCTGAGAGCTTCCTCTTAGTTGATTGATACCTGACTCCCTTTTCCAAGTAAGTCCACATGCTGACGTTCTGAATGGTTATCAAGCAACCTTCTAGACTTTACTTTCCCTCCATCCTGCCCTTGGCCTCTGCTGAGAAAATTCATCATTTATATCACCTTACAACTGAGGATACCCAAAGGAATTTTGGAGGGACTGATCCAATAACCCAGTTGATAATATTCAGATGCTTCTAGGACCCCTTAAATTTATAAGGATCAAACTGGACTTATCTTTTCCGCAGAGCTGTTGTTTCTCATGAGTCTTTCAGTCTCAAACTGACGCCATGGGTCATTTGGCTATGGGGGTCTAGCTCACCACCACCACTACCACTGCCTCCTCCTCCTTCTCCTTCTCACCCAATTCTGTTAATTACACTGCTCCAACAGCCACCACATAGCTCCTTTTCTTTTTTCTCTGCTGTCACTTTGTACATCGATTTTTTCATCTCTTTTAGCTCGAATTCTTCATCTTCCTCATCATCGCCGTTGTCGTCTGCTTCGTCACAGCATTTCACAATGTAGCCCAAGCTGGACTCAAACTCAACAACCTTCCTGTCTCTGACTCCTGTGCTCCACCATACCTGGGAAGCTAGAATTATTATGACTAATAATGATAATAATAGCCAGCCTTTATCTTGGAATTAGTGAGCAGCATGTCCTTACATGAGAGCCTTTTTGCTTTTGCCCTTTTCAATGTATTTTGCTGGTGTTAATCTATCGGCCCCTTGTCCTACTTTGAGTGTGATAAGACACTGACAGACAGTGGGCCCGGCCATCACTCTCCCTGCTTTACTGCTTTGAGTCAAGGACTCTTATTGAATCAGAAGCTCCGTGTTCCTGCTTTATCCTGGACTGCCAGTGTGGCCCTGGGATCTGCCCATCTTGTCCCCATCAATGCTGGGTTTATAGGCACACATAGACCCAAAGCCCTGCCCTACTTTTTATGTGAGCCCAGAGGATTTGAACTCAGATCCATGTTTTCACAGAAAAAGCTCTTACCTACTGAGCTATCTCTCCAGCTCCTCCCCTCCTTCTCAACCCCTCCCACTCCCATTTTGAGACAGAGTCTTTTGTTGCCTTCTAATTTGGATGACCTTGAACTTTTGATCTATCTGACTGCATGTCCTCACACCCACTTGTCTGCTATGCTGAAGAACAAACCTAGGACGTTTTCTTACATGCTAGGTGAGCTCGCTACCAATGGAACTGTGGCCCCAGACATTATTTCTTTCTTCTAAATTTTCTCAATCCACTAGCATTGAACACAGTCAAATCTTAAGTGTTCACCAGCCACATGTGGCAAGTTATAAGGTGACAAAGACGCTGGCCATTGTTAAAATCCGGATAAATTAGCCTGACGCTTGCATAACAACTTGTCCATTTTTCTTTTTCTTTTTTCTTCCCTTCTTCCTTCCTTCCTTCTTTTTTTCTTTCTTCCTTCCTTTCCTTCTTTATTTTTTGTGGCAAAGTTCAGTGCCCTTTAGAGAGGAGGTACTTAACCAAGGTTTGTTTTTCTAATGGAGTTATTTTCATTCAGTTGAAGTTTCAGTACTTGTTTTATGTAGATAGTGGTTAAAATACCTCCCTGTAGCCAGGAATCGGTTTTTTTTTTTTTTTTTGTTAAGTCATGAAACAGAAAACAATTCATACATTTTACTTTGTTTCTCTGAAATGAGAGATGCTTTAAGAATGTGTTTGTAATAAGATTTGCCAAAATTTTTATCGTACACAATAGCTCCCTCCCCCCTTCCTTTTGGAGGATTGATGGGTGGATGAAAGTTGGGACGGAAGAACTGACAGTGGTTGAGCAAAACAACGCGGTCTGAAGAAAAGGCTTCAGGGAAGTGACACTGCAGAACACTAGAATGCTAGCTGTAGGAAGTCTCCTCTTCAGAGGATGCTGGGATTTATGTTAATTAAAGTGGGCGGAGTCTGGGAAGACTGACAGTCACAGGCCAAGTTAGAACTAGACTCCTCCAGGTGCTATTTCCTAGGATCTGTTGCTCAGGGTTTGCCCCAACAAATTATTTCTTAGGCAGATGTTAACGCCACTTACCTTTCTCTGATATTAATGCTCCCAATCTCATTATTTTAGGAAAGAAAAAGGATGTTTTCTGTAAAGTGTGTCACTTGGTTTTTTTTGTTTGTTTTTTGTTTTGTTTTGTTTTGTTTTTCGAGACAGGGTTTCTCTGTGTAGCCCTGGCTGTCCTGGAACTCACTTTGTAGACCAGGCTGGCCTCGAACTCAGAAATCCGCCTGCCTCTGCCTCCCGAAGGCGTGCGCCACCATGCCTGGCCTTTTTTGTTTTTGTTTTTATTTTTGTTTTTAATTTAGACTTTTCTTCCTTTTTTTTTGGACAGAGACTTACTTTGTAGCCCTAGCTGTCCTGGAACTCACTAAACAGAACAGGCTGGCATTGAACCCACAGAGATCTGCCTGCCTCTGCCTCCTAAGCACTGGGACTTAAGGCATGTGCTGCTATACCTGACTTCATTCCTGTTTTTTTTTTTTTTTTTTTTTTTTGAGGTAGGGACTTGTAAACTAGCCTGGGCTAGCCTTGAACTTGTGATGCTGAGGACAAGCCCCACACTTAGCCTGCACATGATTCATAATAAGATGTGAAAAACCCTTTCAACAAAAATAATTCAGTTTGAACACGGAAGCACTAACATATTAGAAATATCTGCAGAAAATCAACTGGGAAAACCCCTCAGACCATTGGGTTCACCTGAATTTGCTCTTAGGCGCAGGCAGCCAGGTTGTTCACCGTGGCCACAGAGAGAGCAAGGATCCAGACTTTTCAACACCTGTGTCAAGAGTTTTCTTTTGCTAGAAGCAGAACCAGCATTTATCAAATACTGGCTGATTGTTAGGCGATGGGTTAAACACTTTTCTCAAATTTCAACAACCTAAAAAAAAAAACCCTCCAAATAGAAAGCATTTTAGGTTTAGAGGAAAGAGCACGACTCTCTCAAATGTTCTGTTGGCATTTCCTTCACGTTCTCAAATAAAAGTGGGCAAGATTCTAAAAATAAAGGTGGCTCCCATTTCAGATTCTAAATACGCAAAAGGCTCTTGGTGGTCTCTGCCTGGCTGTGTTTTGAAAGCTACATAAATAAGCCTCAATTCCCAACAAAAACTCAACTTATTGTAGGTAGTTAAGGTTGGAAATTATCTCTCTGGTCTGCCTTGCTTTGTCTTTTGTTCATTCACTATTTCTCTTTTCTTTTTTAGTCTCTCTTTCCTTCTCTCTCTCATTCGCTCACCTCATTTCCTTCCTCCCTTCCTTCCTTCCTTCCTTCCTTCCTTCCTTCCTTCCTTCCTTCCTTCCTTCCCCCTTCCCCCTTCTCCCCTGCCCTTCTGTTTTAGAGAGTGTGGTGTTTCAAGGCAGCTTCTGTTGAGATTCCAAGCCTTCTGACTGTGAACTGTGTGAGGACCTGAACCATCTAAAGCAGTGGTTCTCAACCCTTTTGTGGGTTAAATGACCCTTTCACAGGGGTCACATATCAGATATCCTACATAGGAGACATTTACGTTATTATTCAAAACAGTAGCAAAATCCCAGTTACGAAGTAGCAATGAAACTTGGAGGGGGGGGGGTCACCACAACATGAGGAACTGTCTTGAAGGGTCGCAGCATTCGGAAGGTTGAGAACCGCTGCTCTAAAGGGAAGTAGAGGCTCCGAGTGGTAAAGGATTGTGCCTAAGGTCAACTGAATAAACTTCTAAGATCAGAAAGCTGCTGACAGGTCTGTGGAGACGGCTCAGCGTATGCCATGCAAGCAAGAGGACCTGAGCTCAGTTCCCAGAATCACGTAACCAAGCTCAGTATGGTAGTGCATGCTGGGGAAGCAAAGACAGGAGCTCCCCTGGGATTTGCTGACCAGCTAGCCTAATCATCAAGTTCCAGGACAAGTGAAAGACTCTCTCAAAACCAGGGTGGACAGCACTTAAGAAACCACAGCTGAGGTTGTCCTCTGGCTTCCACACGTGCACATGCATATGTGTGCACACACGTCCAACACACACGTGCAAAGCAACCTGAGCAGCAGTGGTCCTGTCTGACGGCTTCTGTAGGTGTCAGGCCTTTTGGTTGTTTGTTCATCCTCAAAGTCTTTAACCTCCTTTGAAAGTGTTCAGGGGCCATTGGCAGCAGTCTGGGAATGAAAAGAAAACCTCTATTCTCGTTCTGCGCTACAGAATCCCTTGAGGTGAGGGACAAGACTGCCTAAAGGTCTCACACAGAATGTGTTCTCAGAGATACAGGGGTCTTGACTTTGGAAAAATAGCAATCCACAGAGAAAGCTCAAGATGGCAGTGCTTGTGCCTGGATTTGCTTTTGGACACCCAGGTTCTCAGGCCTTCTGGGAAAACATTGCCACGGTCTTCCGGCACAGTGGCTTCCAACAGAGGCATCTCAAAAGGTATGGTGTAGAAGCAGCAGCCTCAGCAGGAGACTGGGGTGGGGGCAGGATCATACCAGAGCCCCATCTGGAAGCCTCAGTGAGAGAACCTGGAAGCAGGGATGGACCAGAGGCCCCTTAGCAACCTGCACCGACTGTCAGCTCTGAGCCCGGCCTTAGAAGCAGCACTGACATTTGTTCTTCAGAGACAGCTAGTTGATGGAGGACACTACTTGGAACTGGGCTAAGACAGCATGCTTTTGATGTCACCTTGTATGATGGGAAAGAATGGGCTCCCATGATACCAACCTCCTACCTAGATGCAAGACCACTATAACTCTCGAATCACATTAAAGTAATAGAATAACCTGTGGTCGAATTGCTTACTGTTTATAGCCCTACTTCCCCCACCCCCATCCTACCTAGAGGTTTAGTCAAACAGACTTAACCTTAGTGGAAAACTTTGATGCCCTAAATTCCTGGAGGAATTTGATGGACGTTAAAGCTGATGTATGCTTTTGGAGATTCGACACCAAGGAGCCTGGCAAGCAGAATACTGCGTGAGGTTAGCAAAGTTAGTGGGGTACAGAACTGGGAAGCTAGCCCAACCATAAGCACCTGCCATGCAGTGCCAATCCTGGAGTTTGGGTCCCCAGCTCACATGTGAATGCAGGCAGTGTCCAGGAGGGGAGCAAGCTGGCAAGCCACATGAGCCGAACTGGCAAGCTCTGGCTTCAAGCAAGAAACCAGACCTCAATGTAACAACACGGAGCGTGATCAGGGAAGACCCTCTGTGTCAGTTTCTGACCTCCACATACATGTGCCTGTATTTGTGGAAGTACATCAGAACACACACATACTACTATACATACAACCATACAACCATACAACCATTCAACCATACATACATACATACATACATACATACAGGCACACACCACGCATATTAAAAAAGTGGGGAAGAGTTAGTGGAATGTTCACCAGATCTTAAGACTAAACCCCAGTTCCTACATGGGATCTACAAGTCCTGTAAGCTCTGACTTCCCCTGACTTTCCAGCCTGGTGACATTCCCTCTGTCTCTTCATTCATTTGATTCCTCAAAGGCAGAGACTTTCCCCAGCACAGAGCCTGCCTGTCCCGCCATAGCTTGTCCCCTGGAGCTCTTTGCTTTGTTCTTACTTTGCCTAGATGATTCAGGCCTCAGCATTGCATCATAGCTTAGATCTCTGATGGCTCCCTCATCAAAAAAGGGACCACTCTGTCCTTGTCAGAGGCTGAATAGTGTTTGGGTTGTACATTTATTTGTCTCCCTACATATGCTGGAAAATTCTAAGTTGTGAACTTTTTTTTCCCACACGTTTACCATTATTTCCTGGCATATATTGGGAATTCAGAGAGGATTTGCTGTGTAGGGGCAAAGGTAGGTACTCAGTTGGCAAGCTGAATTTGATCCCCAGCACCCAAATAAAAGAGCCAGATGTAGTGGCCTGTTTTTAATATCAGCAATGGAGAGAGAAAGAGACAGGCAGATAGATCCCTGCTTGGGGCTCATTGGTCAATCCTAGACCTTGCTTCAAAAAACAAGGTAGATAACATCAAAAGGACACCTGAGGTTGACCTCTGGTGTTCACACTCATGCGGGGGCATGTATGTCTGTCTGTACACGCACATGCCCACGGACACGGATACACACATATGGATGTGGAAAAGTTACTAGTACTGAAATAAAATTTAATGAAAAAAGAAGTTACACTGGTTAGTGAAGGAATGAGTTGATGTGTCACCTGAAACGTCCCAGGACATTCTCCACTTAGTGGGTGTTTTGTTGTTCTGAGACACAGTCCTGCCCTCTGTCCCAGGCTGGCCTTGAATTCGATCCTCCTGCTTTCCCCCCTCCAGAGAACTAAGATTCTAGATGTTTACCACCACACATGGCTTTTACTGGTTGTTTATATATGACACAACCTACACAAATACTCGGTGAAATCGCCCCTTTGACCCCATTTCGGCAATGTGGAATCAGCTATCTGTCTCTAGGTAAGTTGGCATTAATTCCAACGGGTGTTTATTTAGACTGAATAGGCCTCTTTAGTGGCTCAATTAAGAACACCACCTTGCCAGTTCCTGCAGCCTCGGTCCCATCCGTCTGAATTCTTGCTACATCTCGGTGAAGTTTATGGGGCCAAGAAGTTACCTGAGACTCAGGGCTTTGATATCATTAGGAGAGAAATCTTGAGCAACTTTGCCTCAAGTTCAAATCAAGGCATACATGAAATCACCACAGGGTCACCTATCTGTAATCTGTTTTGTTGCTGGGACCACATGAAAAAAAAAAAAAGAAGTTATTTATTAAGGACAGAATGATGGTTCCTTTTGAATTCTGTAGCAATCATACCCTGCGCTTGCTCTTGCTCTCTCTCTCTCTCTCTCTCTCTCTCTCTCTCTCTCTCTCTCTCCCCTTCCAGTCCATGGAAAGTGTTATCTCAGGAGGCTTTGTGCAGGAAGTTGGGTTTATCACTTCCGCACAGTTGCAGTTTGTCTAGGACTTAACTACATGCTATCAGATTACATCAAAAACGTGGGCCTTTGTGTGCTTAACTCATCAAAGGCTTCGTGGACCCTCAGGACTTGCTATCACTTCGCTGCAAACGCAGCCATGTAGCAAAACAAAGCCTATCTAAACAGGACGTGCCCTTTCTGCCATGCAGTTGCTCTCCATGGGCTCTCTGCTTGCAGCAACGCTTGGGGGCTCAGGTGTCTGCCCTGTTTCACTTCTTGTTTTTATATTTATCTCCTTTTAGAATTGCTGTCATTTGCCTGATTGTGTTCAAGGAAGGAAAACCCAAAATACTACTTAGCAGGAGAGGAGGCGAGATCACGACCATCCACAGTGTCAGTTGGGCTGGCAAAGTCTTTACTTAATGTTAGGGCTCTTGGTTCTCACTTTAGAGAAGTGAATTAGTGAAAACCATCAAGAGTTGTGGAGCCTGTCACCCTGGTTTGAACTCTGGCTTCTCTACAGCTGTCACTGGCCCACTTCTCCGGGCTTTCATTTTTCCAACTGAGAAATGGAGGTAATTATAACACCCATCTCATAACCTATTTTGTTTGTTTGTTTGTTTGTTTGTTTGTTTGTTTATTTGTGTGGCTAGGGCCTTATTTAGCTGAGGCTGGCATGGAAAACAGTATGAAACTAAGGATGACTGAATTTTTGATCCCCTAACCTCTCCATACTAAGACTATTTATGTTGATTTTAGTTAAGAGAGAGTCTCACTGTGGTAGCTCAGAGGCTGGCTTAAAACCCGATATGTACGTTCAAGTGCAGACTAGCCTTGCACTCAGAATTTTCCTATCCCAAATTCCCAAGTGACAGAACAACAGTCATTCGACCCACACATCCAGCACCCTAGTCCCCTGACACAGAATAAATCACATCCATCCAAGAATGTGGGAGAAGTGCCTACAGAAAAGGCTCCCTCAGGAGGCCTATGGCATTCTAAAGACCAAGGATGCTGTGTCCCAGGCCCCACAGAATGGCAAGACTGTAAGACAGAGTTCTGGTCCCAGGCTGAATACTCTTCTATCTCTCAGGACTCGTTACTAATTTCTTCTTTTATTTTTGTTCTTTGAGACAGGTCTCACTTGGCAGCCAGCTGGTCAGGGACCAGCTGCTGATATAGAACTTGCAACAATCCTCCTGCCTCAGTCTCCTTGATGCTGGGATTAGAAGTGCGAGCCACTATGCTTAGGGTTATTTTCTTCCTTAGAAGTTCCCTCTTCCCTTGGTAGGATGGCTGCCAGATGCTGCCTCTATTGGCAGCCACAAGAAGCCAACGCAAGTGTGAAGTAATACTTCTGCCCCGGGGCTGGCTCCACCCTGTTGACCAAGATTTTTTTTTTTTTTTTTTTTTTTTTTTTTAGTTCTGCTCAGCCAACTCCGTTTTTTATGCTTTGCCTAAAAAGGAGTTCTCACCCAACACTGCTGCAGTGGGAAATGGCTGACTGCCCCAGCGCTACCGGGCGCAGAGCTCTTTCGGGGGATGGAAATGGCGGCGGCACAAGCTTTTCACTTCAAGATTTGAGGGTTCCGCCTGGCAGCGACTGTCTAGCATGAAGCTCCTTTCCCAAAAGCAGATGTCAGAGGAAGGACTCCATTCTGTACAAGATCCTCTCGCCGGGGTCATATGATAAGGCAGTCTTAACAGATATTTGCATGGAGGAAGTATGACAATTTTCATAGGCCTTTGGCCGGAAAGAAATTGTAGTTACACCTAAAAACCTGTATGCTTTAGGAAGGTAATTTTTATCTTTTTCGACATCTGAACCCTATCTAAAATAGGATATTAAAACAAGCCTCATGCTTTGTTTGTTGCTTCCTCTTCTTCTTTCAGTTGTTTTGATAGGTGTATGTTCGTTTCTTGGAGTCACGGTCTTAGGATACAGCCCGGGCTGGCTTAGAACTCACTATGTTGCCCAAGCTGGCCCTCAACCCTTGACAGTTTTCCTCCCTCCGTCTCCTGAGTAATCAGATTACAAGTGTAAGCCAAGGCACCTGCCTTTTATTTTGTTTTTGTGAGTGTACAGGCATATCTGTATACACATGTCCAAATGCATGCGGGCATATATGTATGTGTCTGTGTGCACATGTGCACGTGTGCATATGCATGCATGCACATGTGGAGGCCAGCACTGAACTGAAGTTTACCTTTTTGCCTTATTTATTTATTAAACAGGATCTTTACTTTCTTTATTAGAAAAAAAAAAAAAAAGCTTACCTTTTTGCCTTTGGACTAGAGAGATGACTCAGCGGTTAAGAACATTGACTGCTCTTCTGGAGGCCCTGAGTTCAAATCCTAGCAAACACATGGTGGCTCATAACCATTCATAATGAGATCTGATGCCCTCTTCTGGTGTGTCTGTAGACAGCGGCAGTGTACTTACATATAATAAATAAATAAATAAATAAATCATTGGGCTGGAGTGAGCAGGGCCAGAGTGAGAAAGGGGAAAAAAAAAAAAAAAAAAGATTGCCTTTAGTTTCAGCACTTGGGAGGCAGATGCAACCAGATCTCTGAGTTCAAGGCCAGCCTGGTCTACAAAGCTAGTTCCAGGACAGCCAGGGCTACACAGAGAATCCCTGTCTCGGAAAAAAAAAAAAGGAAAAAAAAAAGAAAAAAATTTTTTACTTGTATGGTTATTTTTTCTGCCCATATATGCGTATGTATGTATGTATGTATGTATGTATGTATGTATGTACATCATGTGTGTAGTACCCTGAGAGGCCTGAAGAGGGCGCTGGATCCCCTGGAACTGGAATTAAGAGATGATCCTGAGCCACACCGCAGATGCTTGGGATGAACTCTCGTCCTCATTCCACCAGCAAAGATTTTACGCAATGAGACATTGCTGGAGATGTCCCCAGCCCAGGGTCCTACCGCACTGCTTCGTTACACTGTGGCTACTCACTGGTGGTTTACATTTTCATGGCTTTCTCGCAGGATGTGGGGATAGCTTCTCTGTTGGGAGGACCACTTCAGAGCCATCAATCACCTCTGATGAGAGCAGGCTGGTTCTGGGTGCCAGAGCCCTTCCACTTGGTTTTGCACCTCTGCCTGGCTCCTTGGAGTGAGCTCTTTGGCCGTTTTATTTTTTTATTTTTATCTTTTGCCCATGGATGCCAATTCTCAGCTTCTCCACAGTGGCTACAGGGTGGATCTCATCCCACTCTCAGACACCACAGAGCATATGTTCCCAGTGTCCGTGCAGAATTGAGTGTTCCCTTTTCGGGAAGAAGAATTGGGACGTTTGCCTGGAGCCCTCGTATAGGAGTTTTAAACACTGACTGCAGAGATCAGCATTTCCCGTAGACGTAGACCGATACTAAAAATCTTCTTTTCTAATTACAAAAGTAATAAATGTGTTTTATTAACATGGATGCCTACCTAAGCACAGAAATGTAGAGATTTTAAATTTTGTTGCAGGAGTGGCACAGTGATAGAGCTTTGTCAGCATGTACAAGACTTTGGGTTTGGTTCTCAGCACAAAAAAAGGAAGGAAGGAGGGAGGGAGAAAGAAAGGATAAAATTCAAGACTTTCATAGTGACATCAAATGGTAGTTATTACATACTGTTCCAATGTACATCAAAACATCTCACTGTTTTTTTAAAAAAGCCAAAATGAAGCCAGGTCGTTGTTGCTCTCACCTTTAATGCCTTTAATACTCAGGAGGCAGAGGCAGGGGGATCTCTGAGAGTTGGAGGCCAGCTTGGTCTACAGAACAGATAGTTCCAGGACAGCCAGGGCTACACGAAAAACCCTGTCTTGAAAAACAAAACAGATAAACAAGTGAAACAAAAGGCTAAGACAACTGGTTCGCATACTCTTCTGAATCCTACATGTTTTCCTTAGTGGTTGTGATGGCTTGTATATTCTTGGGCCAGGGAGTGGCACCATTTGGAGGTGTGACCTTGTTGGAATAGGTGTGTCACTGTGGGTGTGGGCTTAAGATCCTCACCCTAGTTGCCTGGAAGTCAGTTTTCCACTAGCAGCCTTTGGATGAAGACATAGAACTCTCAACTCCTCCTGCACCATGCCTGCTGGATGCTGCCATGTTCCTACATTGAGGATAATGGATTAAACCTCTGAGCCAGTAAGCCAGCCTCAATTAAATGTTTTTTTTTTTTAATAAGACTTGCCATGGTCATGGTGTCTGTTCACAGCAGTAAAACCCTAACTAAGACAGTGGTGTATTTAGGATAGATAAGACGTCAATACAGACGTATTTATCCTGCTGTTTTGTGTTGCTCCTCCAGCTTATAGAAATTCCAAGGTATAATGCCCTATAAATTATTTACTTAGTTTGCTGCATTAGACCTTAGACTATTTCAGTTTTGGGGTTTTTTGGGTGGTGGTGGTGGTGGTGGTTGTTTTTGGCTTAACAAACAGCACAGTATTGAGTATTCCTGTGTAAACATAATTTTGCTCATGTGTTAGAATGTCTGTGAAGTTGCTACTGTTGTCCCAGGACGGCCAGGGCAACATACACAGAGAAACCCTGTCTTGAAAACAACAATAACAACAAAAAAACAAACAAAACCAAAACAGAGTATGTACATTTTAAATTTTAATAAGCATTGCTAAACTGGGTGCCCGTGTACCCTTTTGCAATCCACCCAAAAGCACAACAGGTCTTGCTTCCCCAAACGCCTATCACCATTGGAGTGATCCAATTTTATGGAGTTTAGTTTCATTTGTGTTTCTTTTGCTGTTAGTAAAGTTGAGTGTCTTTAGAAATCGTTTGAGGGCCAAGGAGGTAGCTCGGGGGTGGGGGTGGGGTTCGGGTGTGTGTGTGTGTAAAAATGCTTGCGGACTAAGTCTGAGGACCTGAGTTCAATTCCTAGACCACAGGTAACAAGCCGGATTGATTGAGTGGTTCACATCTGTAATCTTAGCATTCCTACTACAGTGAGATCAGAGGTGGAGACAGGAGAATCCTTAGACGCTCATGTATACAGTGCAGCAGCAGAAACGAGAGACTTTGCTCAAAAACAAGGTGGGAGTCTCTTGGGAACAGTTGTTCTTTGAGCTCCACACTTGCATCATGACATGCAAATGCTTGCTCCGCTAAACCTCCCGACACCAAACAAATAAATTGTAGGAAAATATTTTTTCTTTCTCTCATATAGGTGTTAGCTGTCACCTCTCATCAAAGAAACTCCTCTTTGCAGGGCACAGATCTCTCCAGAAAGCCACAGCTGGTGTAGAACAGAGAAAACAAACAAACAAACAAACAAACTGGTCATGGGGTGGCCAGCCCTGGAGGACAAACCTATGACATAATTCCTAAACCTAGAGATTAGGGAACATTACAGGAGCGTTAACAAAAAATGGTCTAAGTGCCAGAAGACGAGGAAGTCTGCTACGAGATCTCAGTCTCAGAAACGAAAGGGATACTTTAGCCGTGAGAACATGACAATATGGTTGTTTAAACTAGACCTGAACAAGGACAGCACCAATAGATGAGTTAACGAGGAAGGGGGAAATCTCACTGTGTCCCACCCTTAGACAAAGAACTACAGGCAACTAATGACTTTTGGGAATGGGAGACCTAATCTTTGCCAGGGATGAGTTCCTGATTGTCCAATACCAAGTGGTCAGTCCTGAAGTCAGGCCTTGTCTACTCTCTTTTTGAACACAGATAGCTTATTATTATTCTTTCCCTCAATGCAATGGCAATGTCCCAAGAAGACACAGCTGTGCAAGTATCCAGCTTGATCAGGTTTAGCTTTTAGAATCTGCTCCCCTCTGGGCTGGTCTCCTCAGATGGTGAAAAGCCTGGGAACCATACCTAGGGCATTGCCTTGTCCTTTATGTGCTGGACTCTGGGTCTTATCCTAGTTGAGAGCTGAGCCTAGGGGCAAAGGCCTGTGAGCCCAGCTACTTGGGATTCTGAGGCAGAAGGACACACAAGCTCAAAGTCAGCCTGGGAAATTTCCTGAGACTCTGCCTCAAAATAAAAGGTAGAATGTGGGGTGGGTGGGATGTAGCTCAGTGATGGAGCACTTGTTTGGGATGTGTGTTGTCCTGTGTTAAAGACAGGAAGGAAGGGAGGAAGGAAGGAAGGAAGGAAGGAAGGAAGGAAGGAAGGAAGGAAGGAAGGAAGGAAGGAAGAGATGGAGGGAGAGAGGGAGGGAGGGAAGGAGGAAAAAGGAAGGAAGGGAGGTCCAGAGGGAGGGGGGAAGGAGAGAGGGAGGGAGGGATGGTGGTGGGGGAGGAAGGAAGGAAGGAAGGAAGGAAGGAAGGAAGGAAGGAAGGAAGGAAGGAAGGAAGCAATCAGGTCAACCCAAAGAAACCCATAATGTTTTCAGTGATCTAGAGGTAGACTAGCTGTTCTTGCTTATTGGTTAGAGAAGTCTTTTTTCCCCTGACAGCTAGAGATGTAGCTCAGTAATAGAGTGTTTGTCTGACATGTACAAAACCCTGGGTTAAAATCCAGCACTGAGAGAGAGAGAGAGAGAGAGAGAGAGAGAGAGAGAGAGAGAGAGAGAGAGAGAGAGCGCAAGAGAGCAATAATTGAAGTCCAAGCTTTCTTTCTTAACTCTTACTTTAAATGAAAACTGGTTCTTTTAAGGAGTTTTCAGTGTCTCCCTTAATTTCCAAAGTATTTTTCTTCTGGGTTGGGGATAAACCCAACCTTCTCGAATCTCTGACCTCCATAACTTCTCCGTTTTAGACTCATCCTCTTGACCCTTAGATTCAACGGCATTATATCTGTGAGCTGGTCCCTGGTCACCAGCTATAGTGATCTGGTGTCCTTTCTCATCACCCCCCCCCCCACGTGCCTTGATTCTTTTTTCTCAGTCTCTTGGACACTTGCTTTGCCTAAATACTCTATTATACCTCCCTTATTCTTTATAATTAATCTTTATTTCTCATTTATCCAGTATTATGGTTATTTCTTCTTTGTCTATCTCCTTTGCTATAGCAGAAAGAACTAGTAAGTACCAACTCTACATTAACCTTTAGAACTCTTTTATGGGAATGGGGGTCTGAGGTCCTTTAAATGCACTGGGACTTTGTTTATCACATATTATGTTAAAAAACAAAAAGATAGTTGGGCTGGAGAGATGGCTCAGTGGTTAAGAGCACTGACTGCTCTCCCAGAGGTCCTGAGTTCAATTCCCAGCAACCACATGGTGGCTTACAACCATCTGTAATGGGATCTTCTGTAATGCCCTCTTCTGGTGTGTCTGAAGATAGCTACAGTGTACTCATATAAATAAAATAAAAATTACTTAAAAAAAGATTTATTAAAAAAAAAAGATAGCTTTCATAGCTATTAAGTCGGAGACCAGAGGACTGGGCTGGGAACCAGCGGGGAGAACCACTCTTAAGAGCTGGGGTTAGCTGGTTATTGTCCTGATCACACTCCAGCTTGCTTTTGTGAATTTTTTTCCATATATTTTTAGACTTTTTTTTTTTTAAAGCTGGAACTTACTTTATAGCGCAGGCTGGGCCTGAAACACCAGGTTTTGGTCTCTCAGCTCTGCCTCTGGTGGGGTTCTGGGAATCTACGGATGAGCTACCAGTCCATCTTTGCTTTTGCTGAAGTATTGTATTGCTTGCATTTTCCGTTCACTTTCTTTGACTCCTGTTTTGTTTTGTTTTTGATAAATGGAAGGAACACGGACTTTGGATTATAAATAGACTCAGGTTTCAACAGTACCTTTCCAGGTACTGGACATGAGTCCTCGGGCAAGTTACATTTTCAATTTTTCCTTCCAACAGCTGTGTTTTAAAATATAAATCGTATTTATAAGGCACAGTGCCTTATAAATATGAAACATCCAGTAAGTTTTCTTATTATTTTCTTTACGCCTCTGACATCCTTACATTCTTTCTCTGGTCACTTCCCACTTGTGATTGGGTTTGGATGAGTTGAGAATCCATTTTGAATATATTTTTTTCAAGGTTTCTCTGTGTAGCCCTGGCTGTCCTGGAACTAACTTTGTAGACCAGGCTGGCCTCCAACTCAGAAATCCGCCTGCCTCTGCCTCCCACCGTTTAGGATCTTTGAAAGCTGCAGTTTCTTTCACTATCTCCCATAGAAACACAATTTACACCTTTTTTTTTTTTCCAGCTTAGTGTTCTAATACTAAGTTTAACGCTTGCGTGCAACTTGCTTTGTTAATGTGTGTAGATCGCCTCCTTCCCTTTAGTGGAAATGTAGGGTTTTATTATAGGGTTGCCATCTAGGTGGTTTGATAAACCATCTTTCTTCTCCTCCCTCCCACTTATTTGCTAAGTAAAATAGTTTGCATCATAATCTGCCGCATGTTAGTTATTCTGAAATCCTGCCCTTGGGGAAGTAAAGGGGAGAGATTTGTATTTCTGTAGGGTAGTGTTATGTATAAGACTTTCCTCAGGGAGACACACACACACACACACACACACTCAGCCCTACTCACCTCAGATAGATATCCTACAATAGATACCACCAAAGTCCAACTCATCGGTTCCCAAGTTGGCCTTTGGCGGTATCTGTACTTTGGTTTGTTGTGGGCTCATCTATGGAGTGGGGATGGGAGAGTAGATGTGTATGTGTTGTGTCACCCTAGAAAAAAAAAGCCTGTCACACAAGTTAAAGCTCAGTAAATCTTGAGGCCAAGTTCCTAATTTGTGATTCATTTGTTATTGGAATCAAAACCAATGTCAAGATGGTGCTCAGGGATGCAAAATAAAGAGCCCAAGACTGATAAATAGACAGCCCAGACCAATTTTCTCTTTCTCCAAAGGCTAGATCTGGGTCTTGGGAATTCGGTTTCTTTATGAGCTTGAGTTTCTTCATCACTGACATCAGGTTGACGGGCTGAGTGGCCAGTGTGATGTTAAGCTTCAGTCGATATCATCACTCACGTTACCAATTCTTTCCTCTGTTTCCCCAGGACTGGCTCCCCCAGAGCCTGCTGTGGTGCGACCCCTCCTACCCTAGGTTATATCTGATTGATGTTGAGCTAGTCACTCGTGACAAGTCAAGTCTGTCAAAATCTTTCTCTAGGACTTTTGAATGTGAACCACAGAATGTATGAACAGTTCCTCTCTTGTGGTGGGAGACTGTGAGAAGTGAAACTCGGTAGCCATTGGTAACCATATTATCAGTGTAACGAGTTACTAATGTGGACAGGACAAAGACCGGCTTCCTTGCCCTGTGGGGAAGTAGTCACATAAAAAGGAGCAATCTCTAAATGCGATATTTGGATTGTGTCCTGGAACAGAATCCAATGTATTGGGTGTTGGGATGGGGGGGGGGGAAATGAAGCTTCAAGTTGTTTCATGTGTCAGCTTGACTATACTCAGGATGCCGGGATACTTGGCTAAGTGTCATTCTGAGGTGTCTGTGAAGGTGTTAATGGGTGAGACTAACATTTGAATGGATACATAAGCAAAGCAGCTGGTCCTCACCCAGTGCGAGTTGAGGCCCCGAAGAGAACCAAAGTGGCAGTTTGTTGCCTGCATTAGAGCTGTGGTGTGGATCTCCCCGTTCCTTCAAACTTGTTCTCAGATCAGGAAGGCTCTCACTGGCCCTGCTGGGTCTCCAGGTGGCCAACCTTTTCAGACTCCATAAGTGTGCCATTTCTTCGGCAGGCAATCTCCTGTCTGTATGGCCGGTACTCAAAGGCAGAGACAGGAGGGCCATGTGTTTGAGGCTAGCCTGGGCTACATAGTGAGACCCTGTCTCACAAGCCAAGGGCCTGCAGCTCCGTGGCAGCACTTGCTTAGCCTTGAGCATAGCGTTGGGTTCTTTCCCCTGGACTCTGCCAGTTGAAGAAGGACTATTGGTGGCTTTGAGTGTTTTTACACATGTTCTTCCTATGTTAAACTTCATCTTCCCTATGCCACACCTTTAGTATAAAGTACAGTTTGGCTGTAATGTGACACCAAAGTTTAAAATATATATATATATATATATATAGTTTAAGAAATGGTTCATAAAGAAGGCTACACGTCCTAAAGGACAGATTTTTTTTTCTCCCTCCCTTCCCTCACTTCTACCAGAACTTTCCTTCCTCTTTGAGTGGATACAGTAGACTTTCATTACTACAGTTGTGATGGCTAATCTTGATTGTCAACCTAACACCCTTGGGAAGAGTGAAGCTCATTTGAAGAGCAGACTCCACCAGCTCAGCCTGTGAGCATGTCTGTGGGAGATTTTCTTGACTGATAACTGATGTCGGAGGTCCCAGCTCGTTGTGGGTGGTACCACCGCTGGGCAGGTGGTCCTGGGTGCTGTAAGAGGGCAGGCTGAGTATATATACAGGGGTAGCCAGCCAGTCAGTGTTCTTCCCTGGTTTCTGTTTCGGTTGCTTGCTGCCTCCAGCTTCCTCCCTTGAGCTCCTGGCCTGACTTCTCTCAGGGATGGAGTGTGACCTGTAGGCCAAAGAGGCCCTCCACTCCTGATTGCTTTTGGTCATGATGCTGTGACTGCAACAGAGAAACAAACTAGGAGAGAAACTGATACATGGAACAGGAAGAGCCTGACCATGCTGAGTTTGGGTGGCTTGTGGGAGAACTTTTGGAGCTTTGGACTGGAGAAGTCATTGAGTACTCAGGGCTCAATGGCTGTTTTGTGAGCGCTAGGAAGATGAGAGAGTGTTGAGAGAGATACTGTTGATGGAGGCTTGCGAAGTGTCAGACAGAAGCAAAGACTCAGGGCCATTTGTATGTTATATTTGAATTAAGAACCTTTCCTTCTAAAGATTTCCTGAGACAGATTGATGCTGGTTAGTTGGAGCAGAAAAATCAGTGATTGATGGGAGACCAGCATCACTGGGGTGAAGTCTTCTAGGATCTTATTTCTTCTGGATCAGCCAGCCACAGGAGATCCTCTTGAGCTCCACTTGAGGGACACACACACACACACACACACACACACACACCACACACATATACACACACATATCACATACACACACACACACACACACACCACACACCACATACACACCACACACACACACACACCACACACACATACACACACATATCACATACACACATCACACACACACATCCACACACACATCACACACACACACACCACACACACATACATACACCACATACACACCACACATACACACACACATATCATATACACACATCACACACACATCACACACACACACACACACACACACACACACACACTTTTTAAAAAAGTCTTGCAACGCATTAATCAAAGAGTGCCCACAGGCACTCACTCATGAATAATCTCTTCAAGTGGGCTGGGAACATAGGTCAGTTGATACAGTGCTTGCCTAACATGCATGAGGACCATGCACTGAACTTAGGTTCAATCCTCAAGACTACATAAAATTGCTGCTTCAAATTTCTTCACAAAGATTTCTATGCTTAAAAGATAACTCATTTCCTGTGGCTTTGTAGGGAGAAGAAAGCACTATTTAAGAATAAAAATTGGGCCAGTGAGATGGCTCAGTAGGTCAGGGGGCCTGCCCCCAAGTCTGACGGCCTGAGTTCAATCCCTAGAATTCACATGAGAGAAGGAGAGAGGCAGCTTCCACCAGGCTGTTCTCTGACCCCCCACAAGAACATCACAATGCTTCTTCCAAGCTTAAAAAAAAGTATTAAAAAATTAAAATTAAGATTAAGCTGTGTGCAGCAGCATATTTGTGTAACTCTTGCACTTGGGAGGTAGAGGCAGGAGGGCCAGGGCTTTAAGTCACTCTCAGCTACAAGGTGAATTCAAGGCTAGCTGGAACTACGTTAAACCTGTCTCAAACCTCCAAACAAGCTGGGTGTGTTGGTGCTTGCCTTTAATATTAGCACTGGGGGGTCAGATGCAAGTCTAGCCTGGTCTCGCTCTATCTATCTATCTATCTATCTATCTATCTATCTATCTATCTATCTATCTATCTATCATGTGCTAGACAACATAACCATAGATCAAGCCACTCCTTTTTCTTCTGTTGGGCTAACACTGAGCTTTTGTAATCTTTCCCTAGGAACATAAAACAAATCAGTTTTCACTATGTAGCTATAATTTTTAACAAAGGCTGGCCTGAAATTTTCTATGCCGCACAGGCTGACCTTAAAATTCTGATCCTTTTGCTTCTACCTCCCGAGTGCTGGAATTATTGGCGTACCGCCACATCCCACTTCCTTGGGATTCTTGCAGTTGCCTGTAGTACACTAAGCTTGGTGTGCCTTCTGAGCCTCGGCTCCTATTGGTTACTCTGCTTGTAACTCTTCTATGACACAGACCTATACAGCGAATTCCTCCTCCTGGTTAAGTTAGCACAGACCCTAGCTTCTGACAGTACATGCTAGTGGAGACGAGTGACTGGGTGAGTTGGGAGAATAAGAGCAGATGTGCATTCGGGGCTTCACACTGGGGGCGCATTTCTGCTGTTCCCCGCGGCTGTTTCTGTAAGGCTGGACCACTGCAGATGAATAGTTCTCTGGCTGATGGAGGAGGAAGGCTCCCCAAAGAACTTGTGATGAGGACTGGGTCAGGTGGATACCTGATGGCATGAGCTCTTCCCTCTGGCTCTTTCCCTCCGACCTCACTGCAGCCTTGGCAGCGCCCTCCTTTCTTCCTGATCCCTCCCCCACTGGATCCCTTAAGTGCTACTGGACCTGTGACTGACCTCCCCTGGCTTTCCTCAGTTCCTTGATTTAATGAGAATCTTTAATGGAGGAGCGGAGCCAAGAACAATGGCACTGAGCACCTGTTTCCTGACCTTTTAGAAAGCTCAAGGATGTGGGACAAGGAGTTTCACTACAATCAGCAAGGTCTTTTCTGACCTGCAGTTGTGTGCTGGGCAATCCACCTTCGCCGCCTGCCCCAGGTTCTTCCTAATGAGGTCATGGACTCTGTTCTCTTAGGATTTGAAAACGTGTTGTACTAATTTCTGTCCATGATATTTTGTTGAGAACAAAAATTAAGCTTATTGGATTTTAATCTTTGTTTTGTGGCAGGATTACCACATGGCTTTTAAAAATTGTCTTAAGTCTTTAATCCCAGCACTCAGGAGGCAGAGGCAGGCGGATTTCTGAGTTCAAGGCCAGCCTGGTCTACAGAGTGAGTTTCAGGACAGCTGGGGCTACACAGAGAAACCCTGTCTCAACCTCCCCCACCCCAAATTGTTTTAAATTTGAAGACATTTTGGGAGAATATGTTTTATATAGTTATGATACTTATTGAATTAAAATTATCTAAAATTTTATGATAATGTTGATACTATCATTTATTAACCAGCAGTAGGTGTTATGTCAAAAGTTCTTCTTTTTTTTTCTTTTCTTTTCTTTTCTTTTTTTTTGGTTTTTTTGAGACAGGGTTTCTCTGTGTAGTCCTGGCTGCCCTGGAACTCACTTTGTAGACCAGGCTGGCCTCGAACTCAGAAATCTGCCTGCCTCTGCCTCCTTAGTGCTGGGATTAAAGGTATGTGCCACCACCACCCGGCTATGTCAAGAGTTCTTACATCATCTCATGCCATAATTTTATTACACAGATCCTATTAATTAGCTCTTATTGTATGACTGTCATCTTTCTAAACACTACACACACACACACACACACACACACACAGAGTTTCATTTAATGTCCTCAACACTACGGCAAGGGTAACATTACTGTCCCAGTTTTTCAGATAAAGGATCTGAGGCTTACAGGTGGCTGTTAGTCTGCTTTAGAGAGTATGAGAAAAACTACAGGCAGGGAGTCCAAATTAACAGAATTGATTTTCTCACAGTTTTAGAAGCTAAAAGTCCAAAGCCAGGGAGGGACTCACTGGCTCCTGACTTGGCGTCTTTTTGTGCTTTCTTGCTTCAAATACCTTATTCTCTGCCAGACAGCTCTCTGATACCTCTTCTCCTTCTTATAGGTACATCAACACAATCCAATTACAGTCTGCATTGAGACAGGATCTTACTATACAACCACAGCTGGCCTGGAATGCATGCATTACATAGCCCAGATTGGCTTCAAACTCACAGGATGACTGTACCTCTGCCTCGTGGGATGCTGGGATGAAAGGCAGGAGCCACAAAGCTCAATCACACATTCCTTTTAAATAAGCCTTTCTCTTTCTGTTTCAGTTCTTCAGAAAGCTTGCTCATCAGTTCTCACTAGTTAAAAGCTGGAGCAAATGGAGCTGACTTTGCCCCTGTAGCTTCCTCCTAAAACCTGGCTTGATATCACATACTTACTATCTCAGGGTTCATTGGTCCAGGTCTACCTGGTCTAGGTGAACATGAGGGTGAAGAATATCAAAACGACATGTCCTTCCATGGTTGTCCCTGACTCTATCTTTGGAATTCTTGCTTCTCTGCTCCAGTTCCATGACTCACAACTGGTTACAACTACTATGTCTGGTTCTGGGGTTCCCTGTCCCATTTGTCTTGACAATGGACAGATGCACGCTCTCCTAGCCCCATGCAGCAGTGATACGTGCTGGTTGTTTCTAGTTCTTTTTCTGCTGCTATGAATTGGCTCACACCAATTATGACGGCACAGGAGGAGACCCAAAGGAGCTGGTGATATGCTCTTAGTTGTGGAAGTTGAACAATGTACCATTAAATTATTGTATTTATTATTATTATTAATTTATTTATCTTTTGGTTTTCAGACAGAAAGTCTCTGTGTAGAGTAGGCTGGTCTTGAACCCCTGCCTCTGCCTCCTGGGTGCTAGAATTAAAGGGGTGTACTACTACACCACGCTCAGTGATCTTAAATTCATTTATTTATTTATTTATTTATTTATGTTTTTTGATTTTTCGAGACAGGGTTTCTCTGTATAGCCCTGGCTGTCCTGGAACTCACTCTGTAGACCAGGCTGACCTCGAACTCAGAAATCCACCTGCCTCTGCCTCCCGAGTGCTGGGATTAAAGGCTTGTGCCACCATGCCCGGCTCAATCTTAAATTCTTAACTTCACTCAGTACATGGCTGTGTAATTTCAGTCTCTTTGGACCTCCACTTTTTGACCTGTAAAATGGGTTGGGAATGTTTGCTGTATGGATACCAAAGAGTGGGTGAGTGGGACGCATGCTGATACAAAAGTAGATCGCACCTTAAAGGTGTGTGCTGTAAAGAGAAATAATAAAGTTAGTTGCAATAATGACACAAATGATAAAATTTGAGTACTTTTTATAAGGAGATAAGTCCCCCCAGAAGTCTGATGTAGAGGTGGGGCAGACGGGGAAAAACAACCTTTGTTGGAAACTAAGTGTTAGAACTTCCATGGTCCAAATGAAAACTGACCACCTGCCACGGAAGATGAAAGCCACTCTCTTCAATATAAAAGGAAAACTTAACTTCTCCTGCTAGTCCTTCCTCATGCGGGGTGCTTGCTAAGGGCTCCCCACTAGATCAGTGGTTCTCAACCTTCCTAATGCTGCGACCCTTGAATCCAGTTCCTCATGTTGTGGTAATCCCCAACCATAAAACTATTTTTTGTTGCTAGTTCATAACTGTAATTTTGCTACTGTTATGAGTCGTAATGTAAATATTTGTGCTTTCCCAGTAGTCTTAGGTGACCCCGGTGCGACCCTCGGGTTGAGAACCGTTGTTCTAGACGGCCTTTAGAGACCAACTTCGTTCATATACCAGTTCATGAACACTATAGGAGAAAACTGGATACAGAGTGCTGGTGGTGCTCTCACACTGGTCGGCAGAGCTTTGGCAGCTGCTCTGGCTGCTGTAGAGTAGGCTCCAGCTCCTACACTAGTGCCACTGAACCCCCTCAGGGTGCTATCTCGGCTCGCTCAGACTTGGAGCCACTCTTCCCGGATGCAACTGCCGAGGGCGCCCTCTAGAGGTCGACTTGCTACTCTTGCTGCATCAGTCTGTGCCTTCAGCAGTAACAAGCTACCCATAATAGGAATCTGCAGTATGTTGTGGGTGCGACCTGGAAGTGGAATACTAAATTTTAACTGAGCCACAAGATTTGAAACAGGCTTTCCCCGAGCCGATCGTGTACAAGGGAAATGCCTTTGTTGATAGGGCTCACAATAGGGATAGCCTCTCTGGAATACCCTGACTGGGGCAGCAACATTTAGGAAAGGGTAGACAAGAGCTTTGAGGTATTTTAAAAGAGAGATTAACACTTATTGTAGAGGCGCTAATCACTGAGCGAAATAATCAAGGGCCAAACTACAAGGTGTTAGCAAAAAGATTAGAGAGTTGGGGTGTGAATATTCAAAACTGGGTATGGGGAACCTGGGTACACACAGGAAAAAAAAAACAAAACATGAAAACAACAACAACAAAAACTACAAACATAAGAGCCTGAACTGCTGGTGTCCCCAAAGCAGGGCTCAGGAGTTATCATTAAAACTATTAAATGCTGAATGTTGGTACAGTGCTTAGTTTGTATCAGGCACACAGTAAATAAATATTAGGTTCTGTCACCTCTTTTGTTTATTAAAGTTCATTGTTTAGGATATTAAGAAAATCAAAGAGAAAAAAAAAGGGTTTTGTTTGTTTGTTTGTTTTGTTTTTGTTGTTGTTTTAAGAAAGTAGAGGAGAGCTGGGCCGTGGTGGCGCACGCCTTTAATCCCAGCCCTCTCGAGGCAGAGGCAGGCAGATTTCTGAGTTCAAGGCCAGCCTGGTCTACAGAGTGAGTTCCAGGACAGTCAGGGCTACACAGAGAAACCCTGTCTCAGAAAAACCAACCAAACAAACAAACAAAAAAAACCCAAAAACCAAAAAACAAACAAACCAAAAAACCCCCAAAAAACAACACAAAACAAACAAACAAAACAAAACAAAAACAACAAAAAAGAAAGTAGAGGAGAGTCTGGCTAATTTATTTATTTATATTTATTTATTTTCATTTATCTATTAAAAATTTGAGGAACAATTTGCTTTTAGGAACCGATCGCTCCGAGGCCAGGAGTTTCCAGAACTTTTGCAATCAAGGACTGGCTTGCTCTGATCATTTCACTTTCTTTTTTTGGAACAAGTCAGAGCCCCCGAACAGCCTAGAACTGAGAACTTGAAAATGAAATCAGAGCACAAGAGGAAATGGTTTGATATCCAAATCACCAGTGTTGTAGGAGATGGTTTTCTAGGAAGCGTTTGCAGAGAACCTAATAAGATAGCGGAGAGGAGGGCAGGCCCGGAGAGGAGGCTTCTGGGAGTTTGTGGAGTTCCGAGAACGAGGTGTTAACTTTAAAAGAGAACAAGGGACAGAAATCCAAATCAGAGTTGGTTTTTTTTTTTTTGTTTGTTTGTTTGCTTTTTTGTTTTTAAGAAGTGAATACTGTATTCAGAATAGATAACATGGGGGGGAAAAGTCATTTAAATTGAGCCGTTGAGTGCCTGTCTTTCTTGGTGCTAAATTGAGGAAGAGGAGGGCAGGAATGTGTGCTGGCCTTCCCTAGGGCTATTGAAGGGCAAGTTTGCAGGCCTCTGTTGGAGAAGTTTCTCTGGCCTAGATTGAGAGCAGTACTAATATACGGGATCAAAAGTATTTAGAAGCAGTTTGAGAAAGGGCCCGTTCTGTAAAACAACCGAGGAAGGTGCCCTTAGGGCCTATGACCTTCCCACATGTGGGCTTTTGATTAAGTTTACCGTTCCAGGCATGAACTCCCTCTAGTAGAGCAGGCCTCAAGTCAATCCCAAGTGGGTTGGTTGTCCCTATTAACAGTCATACCACTATTTTACCAGTAATACCTCCTGCCCGGAACGTCTGTATTGTAGTATTCAGGATTTGCTGCTGGATACCACTGAGGGCATCTCCCCCAGCAGTCCATATAGCAAGCAGTGCTATGAAAACTAGCCAGCAGGGAACACATTAGAAGCCCCTTTGAACCCTGTGGTGGTTTGAATATGCTTGGCCCAGGAAGTGCCACTATTAGGAGGTGTGGTCTTGGTGGAGTGGGTGTGGCCTTAGTGGAGGAAGTGTGTCATTATGGGCATGGGCTTTAAGACCCTCCTCCTAATTACATGAGAGCCAGTCTTCTCCTAATAGCCTTCAGATGAAATTGTAGAACTCGCAGCTCCTCCTGCACCACACCTGCCTGGACGCTGCCATGATCCCACCTTGGTCATGGTGTCTGTTCTCAGCAGTACAACCCCTAACTAAGACAACCAACCACCTTGCCTTACTCTCCCCCTAGAAGCAGCTACTGCTATCATTGTCATGTCCTGAGATCTGGTTCCCTGCTTTTATATGTATAAGACTATCCATATCCAGAAAGGCAAATTTGATGTTTCAAACCCAGCAAAGTAAGGGCTGGAGATGTAGCTCAGTGAGAGAGAGAGAGTTTACCTTACATACTTAAGGTTGTGGGTTCCATTCCCAGTAGTGCAGAAACAACAACAACAACAACAACAACAATGTGACATATATTTCTTTCTATCTACCTTTCTTGTTTCAATCTGCCAAATTATGACTTCATGGACAGATTTACCAGCCTTATTTTTTTTAAGGCTGTCCTTAGTCTATTTAACCATTAATGAAAATTTAGGATGTTTATTTATTTATTTATTTATTTATTTAAGACCATTACTGTGAGAAAACAGTCGAAGGAAGTCTTTTTTTGTAATGGTGGAAATTATATAATTTTTAGGAAGGAGATGGCATACCTGGCAGAGTTTGGAAAATTAAACAAGCGGTTTAAACAGCCTGCCTCTCGATGTCCTCTGATCCACACCAAATCCCCAGCAGTTCTCAAAGCAAAGTGTCCCAAGTATTCTTTGCTAGGGGACACATTGGCTTTACAAGGGGTTGGACCTAGAGTGGAGGCGGAGTAGGAAAAGAATGAGCATCCCTGACACAGGGGTGGAGATGTAGCTCCCGTGGTAGAGTGCTTGCTGCTTGCCTAGCAGAGTTGAAGCCCTGCATCCAGCCCCCTGCATTGCATAAACTGGGCAGAGAGTGAGTTCGAGGCCCAGCCTGGGCTACATAAGAATGAGATGAGAGAGGGAAAATAATAATTTTATTAATTTTTATAATTATATGATTGATACTATTATTATCATCATTATTGTTTCTGGCTGTACTTCATGCTGCAGAATTGCTCAGCACTTCAGACCGCCTCAGGGGAAAGCTGATAGCTCATATCCACTGTGTTAGTCCACTCTGGACCACTGTACTAAAATTAAATTATTTTAATTTAGATAAAAGGTTATTTTTATCCATGCATGATCCAGAGACTAGATCTCAACATAGGGCTGCCAGTTGCACTCCTGCCTCTGGAAGCTACATGCTACAGAAGTGTAAAAGAAACTACCCAAGTCAGGAGCTAGGCAGCAAAGAGGAGGAATGCCAGAGTTCCATAATCCCCTTTAGGGACAAGCCTTTATCAGCGGAGGTCTTTGTAGTAAGCTCCACCTCTTAAAAGTCCATAGCATGCCCCAGTAACATTGCTCTGTTGTTTCATTTGTGTTGCTGTGATAAAACACTCTGACCAAAACCAACTTGGGTAGCAAAGTGTTAATTTGGCTTCTAGTTTGAGGTCACAGTCCACTACTGAAGGATGACAGGGCAGGAACAAGAAGTGTTTTACTGTTTCACACAGCAAAATCTATGATCTGAGAACTCACATCCAAGTAGGTACATCAGAAACCATGTAAGAATGGTGCTTGGTGGTCTGCTCAGGCATTGGCTCAGCCAGCTTCCTTATACAGCCCAGGACCACCTACCTAGGGAATGGTACTGCCTACAGTGGGCTGGGACTTTCTGCATCAACTGACGATCAAGACAACCCCCTCACTCAACAGACCAATCTGCTCTGTGCAATCCTTCAGTTGAGACTTTCTTCTCAGGGGATGCTAGGTTATATTAAGTTGACAGTTAAAGCTAACTAGGATACCTGGCCATCAAACTTTTAAAGTCTTTGGGGGATCCTACTCGTATTTAGGCCAATGTATCCATTAATGACAGTAAAAATCGTCTCAATACTTGTAAGGAAGATCTATACTTTAAAACATATATTAAATTGATAATTGTCTATTCTCTCTGTCCATGCATTTAAAAAAATCATTGAATGCATTCATTACCTGGGCCATTGAGATAGCTCAGTGAGTAAAAGTGCATGCTGTACAAGCTTAAAGACACAAGTTCAAATCCCACATCCTGTGGTAGAGGAATTAAACTGACTTCTGACTTCTGCATGAACACCATGGCACCTGCAAGCCAGAACACACACACACACACACACACACACACACACACACACACACACACACACACACACAGATGCACAGAGGCACACTGATAAATAAAATTAAAAATAAATTTAATGAATATGTACTATAGGCCATACATGGGATTAGGCTCTGGGCATACCAAGATGAATTGAAGCTTATGATGTCTGAGGATTATTCTAGAAGGTTTTACAAAGTCCTCTCATTCAGCTATTGTGCAGGTGGAACAGCAGTTTAGTGGGGTGATAATGAGAGAAAGCATTGTAAAACGGAGGCATTTCAGAGTTTACTTAATATAGCATTTACAGACAGTCCTGAGTAAAATCTTACAGAAAAGGTGCGAGTCCACTTAAGAGTGATAGGAAGTGAAACGCACTTCCCCCAAATCTTATTCATAAGGCTTTTTAAATTAAACAATTAGCATTTGTTTGTTTGTTTTACTTTTTAAAAGAAGGTCTCATTCTGTCACCCAGGTTGACCTCCTGAACGCTGGAATTACAGGTGTGCACCACTAACTAGGCTTGGCACTGAGCCTAGAATTTATATTTTCCATCTCTGCTGCTTCTGCCCTCTGTGACCAGTCCAGGCCGCGAGGATTTTTCTCATATCACTGCACAACTGCCTTTCATTTCCGCCCAGAAGCAACCCCAGCACACCAGAGCCCCATGGAGTGAAACACTGCGTCTTACTTGTGAGCCAGGGCTCCAGCAGAGCAGAAAGCATGACTAACATCTTCTCCACCGCTACATTTAGTAAAACTATATGCAGAATCTACACTGTAACCAAGTAGGGGGTGTGGCATCCTTCTATCCTAAGATACTTTTAAATAGGTTTCCCCTTCTTCCTCTCTCATGGTGACCACACAAGCCTGGCACCTACCCAGGATGCATTTTAAATCAGTGAGTCATTAGGCTATGTTAGGAGGGCTAACCTTATGCAAAGCTGCTCCCGCCAACGAAACAGAAAGGCTTCCAGGACCACTATTCATTTCAAGGAGAGAGTAAACACTTTAGCCAGGGCAGTGCCCTAGTTCAGCAGATTTTTCTTTATGTCCGAGTGCAGTGTGCTGGCAATGAAGAGCAATTGAGAAGTCATAACCAAGAAGATGATTGTGCAGGGCCCTCAGGGTCCCCTGTAAAGTTCTGCTGGTGACCTGAGAGTCACTGCTTGACCACATAGCCAAATATTTGTATTAGGTGTTCCTGTGTTTAACACACTAATTAGAAAGATGGCATTCTTTGACTGCCCGCCCCCCCCAAATCATTTGACTCCTAATCTCTTTCTAGAAACGGCTGCTGGATAAATGGGACTAAGAGTGTGCTTTCTGAAGAGAGACTTTACTGTGTTGCAATAAATCCAGGGGCTGGGGACATTAATGCACCTGAAGTGCTCTTAATGTGTGGGGATCATCCTTCAGGCCCTGTTGCAGAGAACTTTACCTTGAGGGTCATAAATCCTTTGATAAATGACCCTAATGGGAAAAGCTTCATCAAAGGAAACATGGACTCTAAACATAGGTAAATGTATTGGCCAGAATGGAGGCTTCAAGACAGGTGGGGAGACCTTGACACTGTGGGGGATAAACTCACAGCATTTATTTCTGGTGAGGCTGAACGACTGGCTCTGAGAGGTGGTATCCAGGGGAAAATAAGACACCAGTGGGACTCCCCCCTCCCAGGCCCTAAAGCAATGCATTTCTCTTTCTCTTTTCCGTTTATAATCCAGGATGTGGTAGGGACTGCAGGAATAGAAAGCTCCTATCAAAGTGAGTTCTGAGGGCTGGTGAGGAAACTCGGTTTGTAAAGGACTTTCATTGCATGCACAAAGCTGGGATTTTGATTCCCAGTACCGTGTAAACTGGCCATGGTAGCCCGTAATCCAAGCAGATGGGGCAGAAGGAAGATCAGGAGCTTAAATCATCCTTGGCTATACAGTGAGTTTGAGGCCAGCTTGGGCTACATGAGACGGCATAGTCTGAGCCAAGTACAGTCTGAGAACTCCATCGTGGTAATACCAAGAAATTGAAATAAAACAAACACTTTCTAGCGCTACCAAATCCTACCCGGATCTTTGGTAGTGACGACTGAGGCAGGGGAGTGAGTGGGCTCAGAAACTGTATTTTATTTTTAAAATATTATCTAGAACTTAAAAATATTTATTATAATTCATTTCATTTAAAAGTATTATGTACTGTGTTTTAAAATAGTAACAATAAGATTATTACATGTTAACACAGATATAAATAAAATAGATAATAATATAATATAAAATAGATATATTTTCCAAAATAACAATTTGTGAGAATAATGCTTTTTATATGTTTTTGCTAGTATCTTTAGTATCCATCCTAACAGACAACAGGTGGCCCCTCTTGTTGGCACTGCATTGAACCGTTGGTGATAGGCTGTTTTGGTAGGAAGTCCACTCCCAGACAAATACAAAGTTAGAAAAAAATGGATTTTTTTTTAGATCTATCTGTCTATCTATCTATCTATCTATCTATCTATCTATCTATCTACCTACCTATCTATTTTTATGTGCATCAATGTTTTGCTTGTACGTATGTCTATGTGAGCTGTATAAGATAGCCTGGAACTGGAGCTACAGACAGTTGTGAGCTGCCATGTGGGTGCTGGGAATTGAACTCGGATCCTCTGGAAGACCGGATAGTGCCCCTAACCACTGAGCCATTTCTCCAGCCCAAAGAATGTAGTGTTAATGGCATTTTCAGGCTGTTGTGATCTGGGTGGGGGGGAGGACATTTTTATCAAAGTTGGGTAATAGCAGCTTCAGATGGGACAACGGCATTGTGGGACCTGAAATCATAGCACTGGAATGATTCTAATACCCCATTAAAATGTATGCACTTTCCCGAAATCTATATTTTTAGGACTGGCTACTTATTACAGCACTTACATAGAGCAGGGCTGCTTAAACTTTTTCCAAGTGTCCAGTGGAAGGGATGGATGGTTACTAAGTATTGAAGCCACCATGGACTTCCTGGGGTGACAGGAGTGGCTCATCTCAGTTCTCCATTGTCTGCCTTCTTTTGCAATCTACCTTTTCAGCTTTCTCCCATACCTCATCTCTGCCTCCAGTATCTTCTCTCCTTGGCTTTCATAATTAGATGCTATTCCTGTCCAATCACGGCCCCTCCCACTCCTTTCTGTTGCTACATATTCTTTCCCCTGGCTTTAACTGTGTCTCTTCCACGGTTTGGACCTTGGACTAATTTCTTTATTTTCTGCCTGGTTTTGCCTGAAACACTGTCACAGTATCAACCTTCACCTTCAGGCTGATAACCCTGCAATCCATATCTCTAGCCCTGACCTCTCGCCTAAGTTCCTGCCTCTTATCTCTGTCTGTCACCGCTGGAGAGTTCTGCCTGGATTTCCCACCACCACACACCCAGAGCTGGCTTCGAAGACTCCTGCCTATGAGGAAGGTGTGTGTGTGTGCCCTGTGCATGTAAGAAAATAGAGCAGCACACCAAACGCCAAGACTCAGAGAGTCCGTGCATGTCTATGTGAGACTTACCCTTACTTCCACTGCAAACAGCAATGCCACATTGTAACTACCTACTAGGTGTCAGACACATCACATCACCGCCTCAATTAATCCTCAAGAAAATCTTGTACTATGGGAATTGTTTGCACTTTTACAGGACAGGAAACTGAGACATGAAGAAATTCAACAGCTTGCCCTATATTACACAAACTACTAAGTGGAGAGACGGTGACTGTCTTTCCCAAAGCTTGTGTGCCTTCCATCACATTCATGACTACCAAAATACTTTTTATTCACAGTTAAATTTCCTGAACAATGGGGGAGGGGCAGCAGTTAACTCTATGGGTCTTTGGTGTTTGGTGGGATCTATTTTTATAGACAAGGTTTGCCTATAATAATAGGTGGTGACTGACTGTGAGAGCTTTGGATTCAGCCTGGGCTGTCTCCTACTGCGTGTTCAATAGCCATCTATAGAGTGAAGACACATATACCTTCCTCTTGGGAGCATTGGAAAGAACTAATGAAATATCATTCGTCAGGAATCAACCCCAGTTGTCAGATGTGGCAGTGTACCCTTGTAACTTCAACACTCAGAAAGTAGAGGCAGGAGAATAAGGAGTTCAAGGCCAGCATCAGAAGGCAGCCTTGGGTACATGAAGCCCAGTTTCAGAAGCAAAACCAAAAAATCCATCCTAATTATTTGGGGAGAGGAAAGGGCCTTTGAGGAGGCAGAGGGAGAGTATGTGTGTGTGTGTGTGTGTGTGTGTGTGTGTGTGTGTGTGTGTAGTCTGACTGTCTAAACGCTTGGTATATGAATATGAAAATGGTATGATTCTGTATAACTAATATAAATATAGTAAAAAATTTAAATCTTCCCAAAATACCCATCCACTGATAAATGTCTAAATGGGACCTGATATATCCATATGATGGAATACTACCTGATAATAAAAGAGAATGAATTCTGCTGCAGGCTACAATATGAATGAGCCTTGATAATATGCCAAACGAAAGAAGCTAGACACAGGGAGACAGACATACTTTATTCCATTTCATATCAAGTCTTCGGAATAAGAATAATCAGTAAAATCAGAAAGTAGGAGTGTGGTTGATTAGTTGGAGATAGGGGCTGCTAATTTCGGGTGGAGGTGATAGGCAGACAATTAAGGCATATGAGCTATTGGCTGCACAGCTCTGTGTATCTGTTAAAGTCCACAGAAGCATACACTATTATTGGGTGAGGTCCAAGGTATATGAATTATATCTCAGTAAAATGGTTAAGGAGCAGAATGAATCTCAAATGTTCCACCCACCATCAGCTGTGGGAGGCTGGACACACAAAAATTCCTAGGAATTCCTTTATATAATGAAACTTGGTTGAAGGAATTTGCAAAGGACCTCAGAGAGCTGATGTGTGAAGTTGTAGGGGGATTTTCCTGTCACTTTCTGTCACAAAGGCCCTTCTTGCTTTTGCTTGAACTGTGAGGCTGTGTAAGCCATGTTTCCTTGGAACCTGGCCTTGGAGGTCCAGAAGAAAGGAATATTTTCTCCAGTTTGTCAGTCAGAGAAGGGAGCTGAATGGCAGCTCTTGCATCTCCCCCAGCCGAGATGGCCAAAATCACAATCAATACAACATAATGCTGACCCTGCGGATCAAACACACTGATTTACTACCTCTACCAAATTTTCACTTTGATCATAGCATTTTAAAACGTGGACCTGTAAGTTGGGATGTAGTGCTTACCAAGCATGCAGGAGGGTCTTGATCTGAACAAAACAAAACAAAACAAACAAACAAATAATAAAATTCAGATCTGAGTCCCTTAGCATATCCCTACAGTGTTCCCAAAGAATTTGTCTATCTGTGTCTTGAGAGATTTAACATGTCTTCATGGGGATGCATAAATTCCTCTGCAGGTGATTGAAAGAGCGTAGAAATGTGGACGACATGTTCAAATAGACTAGCGTGTTTTTAACTGAGTGCTGGTCAGATAATTACATCTACAATCTATAGGTGCGAAACAGATTGTAGCCCTCAAACAAAAAAGGCAAGTTCATTGACTGAATTCATACGTGTTTATTGTCCTTTTCTGTACTGTATTAGTGTCTTTAACTGGCTAGACAATCATAAATTTTTTTTAACTCTCAGTAAATCTTATCAGTACCCAAATAATGGGATCCGTGTTTACAAGCCGGTGATTGTGTTCACCTTTGATAAAGACTACAGACGGTCAATAAATGCGGAGACATTTACATGGCCGGTAGGAGCCTAACTAAACTATCTAATCTTTGAAAAGACAGCCAACACAATGAACTCCGAAGTTAATCCCTTCAAATACTAGAGAGACAGGTTAGTGCTTAAACTCAAATCACTCTGCACTGAAGAAAATACCCATTAAGGCTTTTTTTTTCCCCTTTGACTCCCAGAAAAGAATCCCGATTGCAGTTTGCTCTCTGAAGGCAGGTCTTTATCATCCACATTCAGTGACTTCTAGGACCTGAGCTTGGGAAGGGGGGTGGCTATTAACGATTGTATGAATGACCTCGACAGTCTTTGACAACTTTAAAACTTCACAAGAACATTTCTCTTTCATTTCACAGAAGCAAAACACATTACTTTCTGATTCATCTCTCTTAGTCAAGGAAGCAAGCTTCCACGTGTTTAGAGTTCCTGGATATTATAGTACTTTATTTATTGCTTGGAGAGTCTTAAGAAGAGGCTGGACTGAAAGACTATGAATTAACCCAGTGGTCCATATTACCTAAAAAGGAGAAAAGTTTAAAAACCCTGACCAGATGCTTTGAAGAAGGCAGATTATGAATATCTGGGTCAGAGACATCAATTCAGATACTAAAAAAGAAAAAAATTTGAGTTTTCTGTGAAGGAGTGAGGGAGGGAAAGAAAAAGACACACACACACACACACCACACACACACACACACCACACACACACACACACAGAGAGAGAGAGAGAGAGAGAGAGAGAGAGAGAGAGAGAGAGAGAGAGAGAGAGGAGACAGAATCCCCATCTTGGGTATACAGGCAATCCGGAAGGCTCAGCCTTGTTACCCACTGAACTTCCAGGATACTGGGCTCGAGAGCAAAGCCACACTGTGGGCTGCAGAGCGCTGACGTCCTGTTCTCCACAGGTAATGAGGATATTCTGGCTGGCCTGGCACTTAGCCATGCCAGGAAGCCCGCTGGAATCTTGACTTTGTGGATTAAGAAATGGCAGGAAGTTTACCAACGTCCGGAGTTCAGGAGCACAGCTTTGCCCTCAGGTCAGCAGTGGGAAGTCTTGGATGAAGGCTAACATGCTTATTTTTGCATAAACTTTGAACTCACTCTGATAGGCTATCGGTAAGTGGGTAGATTTGGTATGGGGAGGGATGGTTCGGGGGACACTAACAGACTTGCAACTTCAGAACCGCACGTTCATTGACTCAGCTCTAATGTCGCAGTCACCCACGGATACTCCTAGCCCGAGTCACCCCCTTGGCCTCGTGACCCTACTCATTTTGTTGGACTAGACGGAGCCTTTGTTCAAGTAGACTTTCTCTACCCTAGTCCCACAGCCGAACAAAGCTGGAACATGGCACAAAGCCAAGCTGGGCCTGGCTTTGTTCGATTTTGTTGTTCTTTTGTTCTTTCTCTGTGTCTCTGTCTCTATCTCTGTCTCTCTCCTTTCTGTCATGGACAGGGTCTCCTGTCGGTGAGGTCAGCTTCAAACTCTATGCTCTCCTGCCTCCATCTCCCAAATGCAGGGCTTCTGGGCAAGCGCTGGACATCTGGTCTCATTCTGGATCCCTTATCTCTATGGCCCTTCTGGCTTCTCAGCTCTTGCCTTGTATATTTCTCTAGGCCCTTATCTGTTGTTCTGTTGTGAGTGGATTATTTTATACCTTTATTTTTCTTCTCTTCCCACCTCATTGTTACAAGGACCTTGCTTCCTGTCTACTGAGAAAATAAAGTCAGCAGAAGGAAACTTCCATAGGTTTCCACAACCTTATAGATCCACTGACCAACATTTGGGTTCATAGACTATATTCTCTCTCTCTCTCTCTCTCTCTCTCTCTCTCTCTCTCTCTCTCTCTCTCCCTCCTTATTTTGTCTCCTTTAACTCCCCTCATCTACAGAAACTGCTCTTGTAAGACAGCCACTGCAGTGGAGTTTTTCATCTTGAGGTAACCTGAGATTTGAACCCACCCTTAGGATAGGAAGTAGAAGGATAGGCGTAGCCTGGTTGTCTAGTGACTTGGGGGGGGGGGCAGACAAGACCTAGCCTGCATTAGTCACATCTAGAAGTGTTTGTGAGTTTTCAATTAACAATATAATTTGTACTGAATAGAAAATTTGGTATAAAAGTAATGAGACTAAACGTATAGGTGTTCACTAAAGAGAAAGTTCATTACACCCAGGTTCTGAGGATGAAAACATTGTTACTATGCTCAGTTTCATTTACTGAGATGACATCATCACCATCATCATCATCATCACCATCATCACCACCATCATCATCACCATCACCACCACCATGATCATCACCATCACCACCAGACACATTTCTGTGCAACACAAACTTCAGATCTCTACAAAGGCCATTACTACTCTACTGCGAGAGCAAAAGAACCAGAAGGTTTTCTGAGGAATCAGAATTTGGCCAACGTGATATTGACCTATATTTGGACTTTTAGACTTATTTTTTTTTTAAATTGTTTGTATGCATGAGTGTTTGTGTGGAGGGTTGTGCACATGAGTGCAGGTGCTCCCAGAAGCCAGAAGAGGACACTGGATCCCCTGGAGCTGGAAATAAGAGGCTACTCTGAGCTGCAGGATTGAATTTAAGGGTTCTCTCTCTACACAAGCGGTAGATGCTCTTAGCTGATGAGCCATTTCTCAGCCCTGAAACACAGTCTTTTTTTTTTTTTTTTTTTTTTTTTGATACAGAGTTTCTCTGTATAGCCCTGGCTGTTCCTGGAACTCACTTTGTAGACCAAGCTGGCCTCAAACTCAGAAATCCTCCTGCCTCTGCCTCCTGAAACACAGTCTTAAACCTTAAATTTCACTTCCACCTCCAAGGCTATTTATTAACTGTAAGCCTAGTTATAAAGAGAGACTAGTTATAGGTGTGGAGAGATAGTTCCAAGATCTTTGTTCTGTGAAATTCAGGTCAGGGCATGTGGACACGGCTCACCTTTAAGATGACTTCTGATTGGTGGAAAGATCATGTTGCTTCAAATGCTGCCACTCACACTAGCTTAAATAATATATGCGTTTTTATTAACTATTTGAGAGCTTCTTACAATGTATATTGATCATATTCACTCGGCTTCTTACTAACTCCTTCAAAATCTCCCATCTCGATATGTGTCCTTGTAGATGTGTGTATATTTATTTATTTGATAATTTAATAATCCATCAACTCAATCATGTGCTATTAATTTATCCTTCTGGGTGTGGGGCCATCCACTAGAGTGTCACATTGGTTTTGGAAAGCCATTTAAACCCAACGTTTCTTGATAGAATGGGAATTTCATGGAGGGTGGGTGTCAGGGCTGCTGAGAGGAAAGACTAAGGAGCGAGCAGCAGGCTTGGCTGACATTCTACAAACACTTGAGCGTTTTGAAACGTGCTCACTTTCTGCAAAGGTTACTGTCAAAATACCGCACTTCCTCAGCGAGCCCCTGTATGCCCACACACTGATTGTTTTAGGATGTGACCAACTTCTGTGGAGTTGAGCTCGTTGGCTTCATTTTTCCCTGCAACGTTTCCTCCGTACTCATTGATTTCCATGGCTACACGATGATTGCTTCCTGAGAAACAAAAGAACACATGTGTTTAGAAGCGAAAAGGAAACATACAGATCACCTATTGAACCTCAGCCCTGGAGAGCCCCGAATAAATGGAAACTTTTCTTTCTTTCGGGGTGTGTTTGAGGCAGAAAGGATCTCAACAGTCATTCTCTTAAGTTTTACTCTCCAATTGTTGTCCTTGGGAGGGGCCAGACTCTGTCAGGGACTGCAAACCAAACTGACTCCCACAAGTTCTGTAGGATAGGCTGTCCGCAGAATCAACATTTCTGAGCAGTTGCAGATCTGGAGAAAATGATAGCGGGTAATGGGAAACTTGAAGAGATAAAGGGTAGTGAAACCTATTGTGGTCAGGCATGTCTGCAATCCCAGCATGCATAGGGCTGAAGCAAAAAGATCATATTCAAAACCAGCTTGAAGTATTGTGAGAGCTATCAAAAAAATAAAATCAGCTAAATAAGTTATTCTGTCAACAAACCAACCAAAAGACAACAGCATGGTGCAGGAAGAGATAACTCACCATTTGAACTGATTTTATTTTATTAATTGAGGATATCAACAAACATTCACAAAGACTTCCATGTGTGAAGTCCTGTTCTAAATGCTCTGAGAACAAAGGTGAAAACACCTAGAGATGAAAAAAATTTAGCCGGGCATGAGGGCACACACTCTTAATCCCAGCACTCTGTGAGTTCGAGGCCAGCCTGGTCTACAGAATGAGTTCCAGGACAGCCAACGCTACACAGAGAAACCCTGTACTAAAGGAAAAGAGAGAGAGAGAGAGAGAGAGAGAGAGAGAGAGAGAGAGAGAGAGAGATCCTGTACTAAAGGAAAAGAGAGAGAGAAACCCTGTACTAAAGGAAAAGAGAGAGAGAGAGAGAGGGAAGAGAAGAGAAGAGAAGAGAAGAGAAGAGAAGAGAAGAGAAGAGAAGAGAAGAGAAGGAAGGAAATTCTTAGTTTAGTATTCCAGATACAGCCTCTGAGTCTTGTCTAAATATTCTCTGTACAATTTGGGACCTGTAATGGCTTTGAGGAGAGGTCAGGGCTGTGCGTGATGAGCCTTGAACACACAGAAATTCATTGACTAAAGTAGACATTTCGAAGCCTGCTCTGAATAACAGAAACTGCATCCACCAATACCTGCAGACACTCAGGGGAGAGCTGGAAACCAGAGCTTGGCGGAGACCGACTTGGAGAGGGAGAGTCAGGTGAGGACCTCCTTGCTGGGGACATTACTGTTAGCAAGTGGGTGTTCAGTGCATGGAGAGGGCTTCAAGAAGAGAGGAGAGAAGCAGAATACAGTAGTTATGGGCAGATCTGTGTTCAAATTCTGCTTCTGGGGTTTATAGATGGATCCTTCTAGCTAGTGTGTGTGTGTGTGTGTGTGTGTGTGTGTGTGTGTGTGTGTGTGCATCACTGATATTGACTGCAACTGGACCCCATTCCTCTAGCTCAAGCTGAAACAAAGGAGATCTTTGTCTACTGGTGTAGTCAGGGTTTCTCAAGGACTTGGAGCACAGTAGAGGTTTCAATTGTTTTATATATATATATATATATATATATATATATATATATATATATACACAAAAATGTGTGTATATATACACATATATACAAAAATGTGTGTGTATATATTTTATATATATGTATATATGATGTGTATATATATTATGTACACACACACACACATATACACATATATACATATAGTTATTTTTTTTTTAAAGATTTATTTTATTGATTATATGTAAGTACACTGTAGCTGTCTTCAGACATTCTAGAAGAGGGAGTCAGATCTCGTTACGGATGGTTGTGAGCCACCATGTGGTTGCTGGGAATTGAACTCCGGACCTTCGGAAGAGCAGTCGGGTGCTCTTACCCACTGAGCCATCTCACCAGCCCACATATAGTTATTTTGTGACAAAGTCTTAATGTATATTCCAGGCTAGTTTTGAACTTGTTATCCTCCTGCCTTGGCCCTTGAAATACTGAGAATACAGGAATATGCCATTATAACTCTAAAGTCTTACGTAAGTAGTTTTATTTTTTAAAGATGAATGATTATGTTTGAAAACTAAAGAACTTAACGTAGGAAGTAATTGCGTCTGGATTTTATACTTCCTTCATGTTTTATGGGTCACTGATTTTTTAAAAACTCGGGCCTAGGGCTTTAAAGAAGCATCCACGGTACTCATTTCAGAAAAACAAAGGAATAATGCTACTCACCGGAACAAAACGGAAATGCTCTCTGGGATTGAGTGATGGGTCAGTTGGCAAAGTGAGATGCAAGTAGAACCTGATTTCGGATCCCCTGCACCCACGGAAAAGTCAGGCTCAGAGATGTGCACCTAACATCCGAGCACTGGGGATGTGTGTATGGAGACAGGAGGACGCCTGGATGTCATTGGTCAACCAGTCTAAATGAATCAATGAGCTCCAGGTTCAGTCTCAACAACTAAGGCCAGGGTGACGTCTCCCCAGGCAAGCCTGCTCGCTGCCAGGCCGAGATACTTGAGTTTGATTGGGCACCCCATGTGTAGAAGGACAGAGCTTATCCTGCAAATTCTGTCCTTTGGTCTGCACGCGCATGTGCACGCAGACAAAGCTCTTTTGATACAGCTATCTTCAATGGTACACGCTTACTCATTAAGCAATCGTGCAGAGCCGACTAGCACTTCTATGGTGTCCTGCTTTTCCTGGTACTGACCTGAAGACTGCAGTTTCACTAGTTTGTTGACCCTCTCAACAGATTTACAGAACAGGAGCTTGTCTGGTATGCAGAAAAGGAAACTCCAGGCACAGAGATACATACTTAAATCCACATAGTCTAAAAGTAGCAGAGGCAGGATTTGAACCCAGGACATCAACACCAAAGTCTCTAACACCAGTCACAATACACAGACTCTTTGTTTGTGTGTTTGTACTCACACATGTGTGCATATGCCTGGTGTGTGTGTGTGTGTGTGTGTGTGTGTGTGTATGTATGTAGCTCAGACTGGCCTCAGACTTTCAGTTCTCCATCCTAGCCTCTTGGAAGCTGGGATTGCAGGGAACGCAGGTGCATGCATGTCTGCAAAAGTCTATTCAATGGCTGGCACCCAACTTCATCTCTTAACGCTTTGCTCGGTGCCTAGGAGGAAACCTGCATCGTGCCTGTGAAACGAACCTTTCTCGGTGGGTGTCTCCTGGCCATTGCGGAAGCTGTGTTTTGTGCTAAATCCGATGATAAGCTTGAAAGTTGTTTACACTAACAGAGCTCGAAACCTCACAGGGATCAGACTCACGTTCCAGTTCCTCAGCCTCAGGGACAGGTAACTTCACAACCTTGTCACAGCCCTTCATTCACAAGCTCAAGGAGCTCACAGCTGTGGGCAAGGCTGAAGGGGATATCCCGAAACTCACTGATTCTGTCTGACCTCACTTGTCCTTCTGGGGAGTTTCCCCCGAGGGGGCCATTGTGTAGATTATCCGTACCCTCGTAGGCCACACCTACTGTCAGAGGTAACTGAGAAACAGCTAAAGCAATTAGAAAGCCTGGCATGGGGGCTCACACTTGTGATCTTAGTACTTAGAAGGTAGAGGCAGGGGGATCAGGAATCCAAACATGATCCCCAGCTCTACAACAGGTTTGAGGTCGTTCTGGGTTACAGGAAACCCCGTCACAACATTAGAAATGAAACAAAGTAAAACAAAAAGCAAAAAATAAATTCCCACGTAACCATTTAAATGAGCCGGCATTTATACCAATAAAGACATGAGAGGTGTGAACAGAGGTGAAAACCTGCTGGTGCAGTGAGGGGAAATTTATTTTTTCAATTATATACAAAATATCTATTTACAAGCCTGATTCTACAACTACCCTACTAGCTCTTTAGAAATCTCTTTCTTTGTCGTTCTACAGAGCTAGCCTTCCTCTCTCTTGAGCTCCTCCAAACCCAGGAGGGCTCCTGAGCGCTCTTTCCTAGAATACTGCTGTTGTACCTGTGTCCTGCCAACTGCTTCTCTGTTGCTCCTGCAAGCCCCAAACGAAGAAAGTACCTACCCTTTACCTCCTTCCATAAAGGCTCTTCCAAGCAGAAATAGTTAAGGCTCTATCAAAAGTCCAATTGCTTATAAAAAGACGTCTGTACGCCCCGCCCCCCTGGCAGACTGAACCATGTCACTGTCATGGCGGTGGTGTCAGTAGGGGCAGAACAGTTTCACCTTTATGGTGGGGTGGCTTGAGAAGACCATAAGACCTCTTCCAAGCAACTTGCCTTGAAATAGGCAAGAGCTTTCCATTCTTTAGCATTCTTATCTAAGGAGGCTTTTAGAGGCACACCCAAACTGCACCTCTACAGGACACACCTGAGTGCATCTGACAAAGGCATTATCTACTTATGCTTTTATACTTGGCTAACAAAAAAGATTTTCTTTTTCTTTCTTTTTTTTTTTCTTTTTTTTTTTTTTAGTTTTTCAAGACAGGGTTTCTCTGTGTAGTCCTGGCTGTCCTGGAACTCACTTTGTAGACCAGGCTGGCCTCGAACTCAGAAATCCGCCTGCCTCTGCCTCCCGAGTGCTGAGATTAAAGGCGTGCGCCACCACGAAAAAAAGATTTTCTATGTACAGCCATCAAAAGTCCTGTAACATCCCCACAAATGAAAAGCAATGGGGGTAGAAGGAGCTATAGACTAAGGACTACAAACATGGCTGCTCTCTTGAAGGAAACGGGAACTCAAAATGGTAGTTTATAGTCACTCTAAGGAATGTTATGTTTTGTATTGTATACTATGTTACCGCATATAGCACATATAATATCTATCTATCTACCTACCTAAAGGTAGATATAAGTATAAACACATGTACATTTAAAGTTCAGGGTGGGATTGTAGATAAATGGTAACAAGACTACTGTAAAAAAAAAAAAGTCCAAAAAAATTCCCCATGTTATACTCTCTGAGTGAGGATATTTTACAATTAAGTAACTCATATTTAATTATATTCAGTGTCACTTACGGAAGAAAAGAATTCCAAATACATAAAAATAAACCTGATGAGGCTTTGTCTTTTGATTAATGTTTTTTTTTTCCCACCCAGCAGGAAAACGTTTATTAACAAAAGTTTTGAGAACAATAAGGCAACTGCAGGTTATTAATATGAAAATAGTGTTGATTGTTTCTTCTGAAGAAATCTCCCTGGGCAGCCCGTTTCCTGAAAAATGACTCAGCAAAACCGCCAAGAAGAGCTGCTGGTGTTCAATACAATTGTTAGGTCAGGGCTTATTTCTTATCTATAAAAGTCTCCTTTTGATTGATGGCTTGGACTTCTTTTCAGTAAAAGGCTTTGGATGGAAACGATTTCTAAATGTAAACAAATGCCTTTAGTATTAAAAGGAAAACATTTCCGTTTGTTTAGTACTATTTCCTGATTCGGTGCTTGAAACTATTTTCGATGGAATTGTTTGGTTTCAAAAAATGGGAAAGAGAAGGATTGTTTAGAAGAACGTGTATAAAAGGAGGGGTTCCATGGCCCTGGGCAAATGGCCCAAAGAAGCAGGTGTCCTGAGCTGTGGCCTCCAAGCAGGGGTCCCTCTGATCTTGTGGAAGGAAGGGAGTCTTTGGCACTTCGTGTTATTATAGGTCTTGTTGCACGTTCTTAATTCCCAGCTCGGTGGAGGAGATCTAACAGAGACTAAATGATTCAGAGAGCCATTACTTAAAAAACTAGAAAGGTCTAATGTGATTTCCAGTGATATTTTACCAAGGCAATTGTAAACAATAGGATGAGTGGCCTACAGCGAGGCATGTCATTAATCCTAGCGATGGGAGCCTGAGGCAGAAGGATTCTCCAAAATCCAGGCTACTCTTGGCTTCATAGCAAGTTCTGCCACTCTGAGATACAAGAGATGCGTTCTCAATATAAATACATACGCCCAGAGAGATGGCTCCGCAGCCAAGAGCACTTGTTGCTCTTGCAGAAGACCCTGGTTTGATTCCCAGCACCCACATGGCTGCCAGCAACGATCTGTAATTTCCTTCCCTAGGGAGCCAAAGCTCTCTTTTGACTTTCTCGCACACCAGACACTCGTGTGGTACACAGACATGCACACGAGCAAAACACTCATATGCATAAAATAGCCAAATATATGAGCAAGATGAAACTTTATTAAGAACAGGAGCTAGTTTTGGGAGTATGCTGAGCCCGCCCCGGGCTAAGCAGCTAAGGCTGCTGGGAGAGTCAGTTTCTTTCAGGGTAGCCCTGAGAGGCTGGCTGCTTTAGCTGTAGTAGATGGCTTTAGGCACATATTGGATGCACTATGTGGACTCAGAGAACATGAATTTAGGAGGGAATAGTGGAAGTGAGGATAGGGGAGGAATTCAAGAATGGATTTGAGCAAAACACATTATACCAGTGGTTCTCAACCTATGGGTCGCGACCCCTTTGAGGTCACCTGAGACCATTGGAAAACACAGATATCTACATTAATTCATAACAATGAATTATGGGCGGATGGATACAAAGGGATGGGAGATGAGTAGGCTTGGGGTACATGATGTGAAATTCTCAAAGAATCAGTTAAAAAAATGGTTAAGGGTCACCACAACATGAGGTAACTGTATTGAAGGGTCTCAGCATTAGCAGGGTTAAGAGACGCTGCATTCTACGCATGTATGAAATTCTCAAATTAAAAAGAAAAAATTTTAAAGTTCTTTAAGTGCTGAAAGATGACCACTAGGTGGTGCTGTAACCAAGCTCTGTGACCACAGACTTGGCAGTGTGTATTGGCGAATTCAAAAGTGGAGGAGACCACCAAGTCCGGCTTGAAATTTTTCAATGAGAAGATCCTAAAATAAATTGAAGCTATATAGAGCTTGAGTATTTATTTGGTGAAGCTATTTCTACTCCAGCAATTTCTTCCACTGAGAATTCAGACTGAGGGAAGGCTATTGTAGAAAAGATTTGAGCTGTCTCTTAAAAAGGTGTGTGTGTGTGTGTGTGTGTGTGTGTGTGTGTGTGTGTGTGTATGTGTGTGTGTGTGTGTGTTCATAAGAAGATCCTCTGGAGCTGGGGCTATAGGTGGTTATGAGTCATATGATATGGGTACCAGTAACTCAACGCTGGTCCTGGTCTTCTGTAAGAGCAGTAAGTGCTCTTTGTTTTCCATCATGAGACATGGTTTCTCTGTGTAACAGCCCTGGCTCTCCTGGAACTTCCTCTGTAGATCAGGTTGGCCTTGAACTCACAAAAATCCGCCTGCCTCTGGAGTACTGAGATTAAAGGCATGTGCTACCACTGTAGGCTGCAGTAAGTGCTCTTAAACACCAATCCATCTCTTTAGCCCTGAGTCTTCTTTTAAAGAAACCCAGATCTTCACGGAAATAGACAAAAAGAATAATCATTATTAATACTGACATTTTGAAAAGTTATTGTCAGATTAGAAAAAAATTACCTATTTAATTGAGGAGCAAACATCCCTCGTGTTCGTTTTGAGTCAGTGCTGATTGACTATTCCCGCTCAGTCTTCCACCCAGCGATTGCTCACTGTGTGCCTGCTGCATACCAAATATCCCTCGATGTTCTCTGAACCTGAAGAAGTATTGAAAGAGCCGACTAGGGAAGATGGCAACCAATTTCTCTGTAGAACAAGAGGCTTTAACAGTCTCGTAAGATGAGTAAGGGGCTGGACTCAGTGGATAAGAGAACTTTCTTCTATTCTAGAAGGATCCAAGTTGTTTCTAGCACCCATTTCTGGTGGTTTACAAACTCTAGCACCCTCTAGTTCCAGGGAACACAATGCGCCCTCTGCTGGCCTCCTCAGGCATCCCAACACTCCCAGCACACACTCACAGAGGCACATGGATAAAAGCAACCCTCCCCCTTTAAAAAATGATGAGAAGTAGTACCAGTTAGCACCGACTCTTAAACGTCTAACCCTCTCCTAGATGCATTTCTAATTAAATGCTTGAAGGTCGAGTCACCCTCACCACTGTGAGAGGAAGGCGCTTTGCTGTTAGGGTGCCCACATTATAAATAAGAAAAGCTGTTTGGGAAAGGGGAGCTAGACAAAGGAAGCTGCATATATAAAGGCACAGGGACAACAAAACCATAGCCTGTTCCAAGAACCAGCTTGGCTGAACTATCAGGATCACGAGAATATTCAGAGAAATGCTGTGCCATCTGTGATTTTTATGAACAGAAAAATCTGAGGCATGGTGTCAGAAATTCAGGAGATGATTTTGCAAAATTCTTACCATCTAGACATTTATTTTAACCCAAGTGTATGCGGTTTTGAGGTACTATGGGATATTTTTGAAGTATTTTATTTTTTAAAAGGACTGTAGGCATATAACAAATTGAGAAAACAGATCCATCGAACCATCACAAACCTCTTGTAGTGAAATATTATATGCTGATGATAGAAAAAGATATAATGGCTCTGTGGGAACCCATAGATTTATGCCATAGCTCTTTGCTAAAGAACAGACTTCCAAACACCAAGCCAAATAAATAATGAACCATATCTCCTAAAAGTAATATAATGTCTGCAGGTTTTTAAAAACCCAGTTAATATCTTGAAAGATCTCCTAATGTTGAAATCATATCAGTACAATGCAGCTTTTAACTATTTTAGGTTAGATAGCCTTTGTAAGGCAAACTGTGATATCACAATTAAATATTTATTAGTTATCCATTACTTACAAAGCACCGTGCTTCTGTGTCAAGATTATTTATTGAACAAATATTTATTGAGCACCCAACTTGTGCTAGTCACTCAGCTGAAACAGCAAAACAGCAGGGCCCCATCTCCATGGCTACCCCTGTCTCAGGCAGGCATCCCCTTGGTTACCTCTGCAGGCACAGTTGCTTCCCAGGACACCCCCTCTGGCACCTTAAGGATCCCTGTGTCTATCATCTTCTTTGGATGGGATTTGACTGTAACCTCCTGAATGTATCCAAAAGAAGCCACTCGGTAACCTGCAGGCCCAGTGGCCAGTCCTTCACACACACTCTCTGTCTTGCTTGAGTTCTGCAGGAACTAAAACAACAAACCCCTAACTTAACCAACTCTGAGTATATGGCTCAGAAGGCTGAGTAAAACCCATTTCTTCAACAGACCTCCAGAAGGTTTTCCTCAGGAAAAATCAAACTTGCATCTCCATTAATCACCTCCCTGTACCTTGCCTTCCCGTCTCACCTCAGGCACATGCTATCCTGCCTTCTGTTTCTAGCATTTGCCTGGGGAAGCCTCATCTAAGTGGCGATTCATTTTGTTTAGAATAACACCTCAAGGTGCTTCGTTGAGGAGGGTTGTGTCTTTCCTAAGGCTTATAATGTTATCTCACCGCATGCTTATGGCACGTTTTACCTAGTGTTCATTCATCTGCATGTGGGCGTGGGATCTGCTCCTTCTGATGTTTTATTTCTCCCTTTTCACCGCTCATTTCTCCTGTTCAGGGAGAATGTATTTTTCTGTCTTCTCATCTGTTTGTCTCTTCCTTTATCTACCAGACAAATATTTGTTGAAGGTCCTCTATTTGCCACAATGTATACAAGTGTAGGCATTACGGATAACATCATCAACAAAGAGGAGACAAAACTTCATCAGTCCTCGTGTATCTAACATTCCAAGGGAGAAGGCAGATGGGTGTCCAAAGCTGGAGAACCTCCAGTGATGGAAAGAAAACAGAGGCAGGGAGAGGAGAGTCAAATCTAAGGTGATGCGTTTGTGTCCAGGAAAGATGAGCTGGGAAGGAAGAAGCCAACTGAACACCAGACAAGCTTTGAGAAGGAGCAGAGCCAAAGCCAGGGAGTGGGGCAGGTCGGACCCACATGAACACTCAGAAGCTAAGCACAGAGGCCAAGGGAAAGGGGCAGCAGAGGACAGCAGGCATTGAGGTTGGGGCTGGGTGGGGGGAGGAAGGGTAGAGGAAGGGGTGGAGGAAGAAGAGGAGTCGGGCCAGGGAGGTCTATGGTCATTCTGAAAAGCGCCATAGGCATTTCATGCAGAAATACCGCTTGAAAGAACATTTAAACAAATACTAGTCTCTGCTAATGAATTTGTGTGTCTCATCTCTCTTAAAGGATGATACTAAGAAAAGCCCTCCAAGGTTGAGTTTTGTCAACCCTAAAAATAAATTTAGTGGGGCTATTGCCTTCCTTCTCTGACCTCTGCACTGCTTGTCGGTGTGATGGTGATGGTGATGGTGATGGTGATGATGATAATGATTATAGACAAGGCTTCATATACCCAGGCTGTCCTTAAACTCTTTATGTAGCTCAAAAATGAGCTTGAACTTCTGATCCTCCTGCCTCCACACTCCTGAGAGCTGGGATTAACAGTGTGTCACCACACTTGGTTTACACAGTGCTGAGAATCAAACTCAGACATGCACACGCTCCATCCTTCTAAGTCTGACTATTATTTCAAGTGCTCTAAGGTGAAGTTAGTACTATCTACCTCCTGGGCCTAGAGGGATGGCTCAGCAGTTAAGACCACTTGTTGCTTTTGCAGAGGACCAAGGGTTTCACAACCTCTGTAACTCCAGTTCCAGGGGGAATCCAATGCCCTCTTTTGACCCCTAAGGATACCAGATAAGGATGTCAGACATACCCGTAGTACACTTCCATAGACGCAGAAGAAACACTCATACAACAAAATAAATTAATCTAAAAACATTTTTTTTAAAAGAAAGAAAGATCACACTATTAAAGAGCAAAACAAATCAGCCCCCTCTTGTGATGTGAGGGCAGGTGGAAGATGACCAGAGACCTGGATGCCGCCAAGATGAGCAAGTAAATGATTGACAGGTGGGAGAGAAAGAAAGGCAGAGCAGCGTGCCTCCATCTGTTTTGTCCCCTGTTTGTTTTCTAATGAGAGACAGAAAGGAAAAGTATGTGGATTTGTGTATTTTGGGTAAGTGGGGAGGTGGGGAGGACCTGGAAGGAGTTGGGGGAGGGGAAACCATGATCAGAATATGTTATATGAAAAAAAAAACTATTATTTTAATAAAAATTAAGGTTATATTAAAAAGAAAATACTGAGGCTGGAGAGATAGCCCAGTGGCTAAGAGCAGCGGCTGCTCTTCCAAAGGTCCTGAGATCAATTCCCAGAAACCACATGATGGCTTACTTACAGCCATCTATAATGGGACCCAATGCCCTCTTCTAGTGTGCAGACAAAATACTCATATACATAAAATACAGAAACAGATAAACCTTTAAACAATCTTTAAAAAAAAGAGAATGCAATAAACAGTTAATGTCTGTAATAGTCACACACACACACACACACACACACACACACAGGTTGGAGACAGAACATTCCAGTACCACCACACTTTTTTTTTTTTTTTTTTTTTTTTTTTTGTGGATGTCTTGGAGTATGGCTGCTGAAACTTTCCATTTTCTCCTTTTCCTTTCCTTATTTGGTGATTTTTGCCATCAGCACATCACTCACATAGGAGGTTGTTTTTCTGACTGACTTGTGGGAGGAGAGCCTCTTCTATTGTTTCAGTGTGAGTGTGTGTGTGTGTGTGTGTGTGTGTGTACACGTAGGCACTGCCAGGAAGTGAACTCAAAGAAAGTTCTAAATAAAAGGATGATGCTGGCCGAGCTAGTGGAAACAGGAAGTTGTTGCTTATGTCTTCCATAGAGTAGAGGAAAGTACGAGGTGGAGGACATTCACTTGACAAGTGGGAGGAGTGAAGAGAGTGGAGTCAGGGAGGAGGGATGGTGGGGAACACTGGGAGAAAGTAGTGAGCAAGCCAGCAGCTTAGAAGATCTTGACTGTTTGGGTGGGACTGGCTGCTCTGGAAGAGACTGGTGGAACTGGGTGGCAGGCCCAGGGTTGCCCCATAGTATAATTCAAGGCTGTGGTTACTACAGCAAGATTGACACATTGTTTTCCTAGGTACTCTATTTAAATCAGTAGGAGTTTGTATTTAGGACTTAAGCCAGTGTCCTAAAGTCACCTCTGGTGGATGTTAGCAACATGTAACAAATGAAGGACACATGGCTGTTCATGTTTCTTCTTAGGACTCTTTTGTAAGTTTGAAGATTTTAGATCAGTGTGTTTTAGAGAAGATCTTACTATGTAGCCAAGCTGGCCTCAAGCTTTGGCTTCTAACCCACCCCCAATTGCTGGGATGCTGCCTCATCATGGTCAAAATACAATTCTGATTGTATGGAAGAAGAAGCAGTCTTAAAACCATATGGTGTTTAAGGCAGGACCTGTTCTTTCAGGTGTGTGTCTGTGGCTTTATCTACGTATGTGTTTTTTTTCTATTCGATGTATTATGTTCATGTGTGATATGAATGGCTTCTCATCGTCGGTGCTTTCAGGTTTTAATAAATTTAATTTGAAGTTGTCCGATGTTTGCATCGCTTAGACCAACCCTTCCCTACAGAGCAAAAATAATTTCTAGTTTTCACATTCGTTCTAGTTCCAGTACTCCCTCTTCCTTTCTGTGACAACCAGCATCCTAAATTCTGGCATCTTCATGTTCTGTCTACTCCTTATAAAAACGAATTCTGCAGAGAGGATGTGGCCCACTCACCCACAGTGGAGTAAGCATTAGGAGGAGGTTTAAATCTAAGCATGGTTAGGAGGAGTCTGTGCTGGAACGTGAGGGGAAAGAACGGACTGGTCTAGAATGGAGACAATTAGCATATAGAGGGCAAAACAGAGGAGCAAGAACCTGACTTCCCGGAGACCTCAAAAATCACACTCCTAGGACGTCGCATTCTTCCTAGACAAGTTGCCTCCTGGGGCTCATCAGCCAGGGCAGAGTTTTCATGAACAGCCAAGAACATATGTTAACATAAGCATTATCACAAATAACATCATCTATTAGCATACGTAGTATTAAAGCATGTCATGCCAGATTAAGTGTATATAATTAATTTTACAGAGTAATGGCTCTGATTCCATCTCAGTGTTGCTGTCTGTGAGAAACAACTGAGCCAAGAGCTGGCAGTGGGCAGAAGCTGGCTGAACTGGGTCAAGGTTAATAATAAGTAAAATGTTGTAAGTAGAGACGAGACAGTAACAGCTGTGTGACATTCTTGGCGGCAGGGACATTGACAGCATAGGGACAGACAGTGAGCTTGGTTTTTGTTGCTCCTTTGGGTGAGCATTGGAGGCTTACAACAATAGCAGAGAAAACACCATTCGTTGCAGAAATCGTCATCACTCCCGTATACAATCAAATGTCTACAGCTGGGAAGCCAGGGGTGTGCGGAACCACTTTGGAAGAAGACACAGAGCAAGCCTATGAGAATGTCCTAGCGGAGATTCAGTCTTTTGAGCTGCCCATTGAAGCTACTTTAAGGTAGGATGCTTTTATGATTTGCAGCTTCTATATTTTACCTTCATTTCTCTTTTCCGTCTTAACTTTCATTTTTTTTTTTTTTTTTTTTTTTTTTTTGGAGTCCGGAGACAATCTCACTCTTTAATTCAAGTTGGCCTCAAATTTACAGCTATCCTTTGTCTCAGCCTCCTGAATGCTAGGATTGCAAACCTGCATAACTCAGCTTTAAAATCTGTAGATTTTTAGGGGCTCTGAGATGATCTGTGTATATCTTCCTTGTATCCTTCTTTCTTTCCTTTCTTTTCTTCTTCCTTCCTTTGTTTAAGTTTTTTGAGACAAGGTTTCTCCATGTAACAGTCCTGACTGTCCTGGAACTTGCTTTGTAGACCAGGCTGGTCTGGAAAGCAAAGAGATCTGCCTGTCTCTGTCTCTCTAGTGCTGGGATTAAAGCTGTGTGCCACTACGCATGGCTTCTTGTATATTTTCTTAAAATAACAGAATAAAAATATTTTTTTGAAAAAACAATCATAGTTCTCTACATACTTGGTATCAAAGTTTCTTATTTCCTCAGATATTATAAGAATCAATCTACCTTCTCTTTGTTTGTTTCCTGATCCATGATCCTGATCCATGATCACAAAGATAAAAATGGAAGACTCTTAAGCGATTGAATGTGACCCAATATTATCTCCTTATAGATATTTCATTTACATTCAATTGTTTTCTGTAAAATATCTTAGTGAAAAAAAAAAAGACCAGAAAACTAGACATATCATTGGAACCAGTTTGTATTTGGGTGGATCTGAGTTACAGAGCAGCACAATAGAATGCTTGTTTTGTGCTGTTCTCTTGGATATCTGGTGGTCTCTTAGCTACATGCTTTTTATTTCCATGTAAGACCTAAAAATAGAAAATGTGAGCATTCACTTGTACAGTTCAAGCCCAGGTTTAAGATGAAAAACCAAATGTCTCTGTGTTAAAAGGGTTAGCTTTAAGCATTTTATCATCTCTGCCTGTCTGCCTGTCTATGACACTTATCAGCGTGGGAACAAGATGCCAGTTGCTGCATGTGATAGTGACAGTCAGTAAATATTTGTTGACAAATGTTTGTAGAGTAAGTGGGAGGACACTTCTTAATGTCTTCTCTTTATTCTCCAAAGTAATCTATTGATTAAACTGGTGTACATTTCTGCTGTTTGTTTATATTTTATTTAGCACTATGCAGTTTGAATCTCTTTGAAAAGTTCAGGGCAGTGTTGGGCCTACAGAAAATGACTGTGTCTTACTCCCTTGGATTGGAGGGACCGGTTCTTGGGTTGGCAACATGTAGTTGCAGAAGATCTTTCTCCATGTGGATCATGCTGTGTCCCGAACTGGCCAGTGCCTTCTGAAATGTATGCCTTTGCTCGTGGAGTCACTAAGCATGCTCAGTTACAGTGAGCCTGCTGCCAGCGCTGCTCAGACTCCTTGACCTCCAACCCCTCAGCCTGTCTGTTTGTCACAGTTCTGGGCCAAATCTCCAGACCATGTCCATCCTTGTGAGGCAAAAGAAAATAGGCAGTTGAAAGAAAATGTCATTATTTCAACAAAAGGAGAGAGCAAGTGTCATTGTGGTAGCAAATGTCTATAATCTCTACATTCAGGGGGCTAAGCCTAGAGGATCACAAATTCTAGGCTAGCCTGAGCTACATAGTAAGACCTTGCCTCAAACAAAAGAAAAGAAAACAAAACAAAAACCCCTGATGATGATGATAATGATGATGATGATACAAAAACTCAAAGCAAGTACAAAAAAAATAATCCTCCAAAACAAAGGGAGGGAGGGAGGCAAAACTATTTTAAAGTTACAAGCTCTAAGGGCAGAAAGGAAGGATTTGAATGGAAGTAGATTGCCTGGAAGAGACTAAAAGGTCTTGCCATGACCTTCTGGATGCTGAGCTGTTGTTGCAAGTGATCAGGACACCTTCCTGGGGAAACACCCGTGTGTCAGAGTCGAGGCAGGGAGAAGAGCTGAGAGTTCTCCTATTCCCTTTCCCTACCACAGGAGAGAGAAGGCAGGCTCAGCAAACATGATAAACTGCACCCCAGTCTTCTCCTTGCATACTTTATTTTTCAGGCAGGAATTTGGGGGTGCCCTGTTGAAGAGCTGTGTTAAAATCAGGGCCTGGTGGGATTTGATTCTCTAGCAGGACGAATTGAGAGATCTCCTTGGCTCGCTTGTGGCTCATATGATTTCAACAATGTCTCTTAAGGATGATTCAAAGCAAGCAAAGAGGCCTGACACACTCCCTTCCCCCACCACATCATATGGGAGAGTGAGTCTGGTCTATCTCGGGAGTCATGAGTGGGTCCTTGACACCAGGAGGCATGTAATGTAGGCAGAAATAATTGACTCTGCCAAGGCTGTATTACCCCTGCCTCTTGACTTCAAACTTTCCAGATCAAGCGCCTTCCTTGCCTGCTGCCCTCAATAGACCCTTGGGCCAGCACCTTTAGCTTTCATTTTGGAAGAATGGATAGGAATGGTTAATTTTCATTCCATGTGTGAAATAAGGTACCACCATTGGCTGATGTACTGTTTGAAGGAGAGAGTTTAAGGAGAGAGCTGAGACACTACGTTTTTCCCCCCGCAGGATTCGAGTTTCTTGTGAACACCCATTAAAGCTATATAAATTGAGACGGGGAATAAAATTCCAGGGTGGGAATTATCCACTATTAGCCATTGTGGAGGTTAGTCTAATTGTCAACTTGACACAATGGAGGATCACCTGGGAAGAGAGTCTCAGTAAGGGACTGTCTAGATCAGTGTGTGCTGTGGCCCTGCCTGTGGGCTATTGTCTTGATTGCCTTAATTGATGAGGGATGCACCCAGACTACAAGTATGTGGTTCCATTCCCTGGTTTGGAGCCCTGGAGTATATAAGAATAGAGAAAGCTAGCTGAGCCCTAAGCACACGTGCATTCTCTTTGCCCTTGACTGTGGGCGTGGCTAGCTGCTTCAAGCCCCTGCTACTGTAACTGCAGTATGACAAACTGTAACTTGGAACAGTAAGCTAAACGAAGCCCCTTCTCCCAGGTTTGTTTGTGCGAAGGTATTTTGTTACTGCAATAAAAACTTGAAACTAGCGTATCATTTGTGCCAATGGTTGCCTAAATCCTCATCTTGAGACTAATTAAAAAAAAAAAAAAAAAGAAGGCAGCAATGGTTTTAGGAAAGGACAACGGCACTGTTTGCAACATCTGTCTATCATCCATATTCACACTAGAACTTCTTGACACCAGGTTTCATCCGCTAGACACGCCCTGCAAGGACCGGATATTCCCTGGGGTTCCTTAAACCTCCTGTGGTCCTGCAGGTGTGTTCTTAGCTCTTTAGCACACGCTCTGAAAATAGGTCTGAGCCAATTTGGTTCAGAAGTCAGCCTATGTTTTGGTGCTGGAATGGAGCCTTGCTGATAAGAGAGTCAGGGGGAGCCGGAGGGTGGAGGTGCGGGCATAGCCACAAAAGGGCCTGCAGGAGGCTGGGAAAAAATAGGAGGAAAAGGGAATTGTACGGGATGACGTACCAGAAGAAATTTTTGTAATTGTTTTGTGATAACATAATTGTTTCGCACTTGTATTCACAGACTCCCTTGGGCACATTTCCAAAAGCTGACCGTGAAGTTTTACCAGTTTGAGAGCAAACAGGATATATTTCTTTGACTTTAATGTTTTTAGGAATAAAGATAACAAATATGGTTTTAGAGAAGGAAAGGAGAGGGGTTTTTTTTGTTGTTTTTTGTTTTTTAAATCTTCAAGTTAAATATATTCACAAATCATAACATAAAAAGTTAACTAATTAAGGTCAACTTCAGAATGTTCTTGCTGTTGTATTTTTCAAAAATGTAAGATTTCTACTTTGTTATTAAGTATGTTGATCTAGGTTAAGATCTAGGTTTTTATCTGGACCATATACACTCACTGCGTATATGATTTTAGCTTTAATTTCTGGAACTGAGCTAGGAAGTATAATGCAGCCTGTTGAGAGTGATTATTGACTATGGAGCTTAGTACAATACCTGCTTGGCACATAGCAAATGCTTAGTTTTATATATCATAATATATACATATATACTATATATGTATATATAATAACTGTGTAACATATATGCTTTATTTTAATATGTAATTTAGAGTCACAGTAAACAAAAACAACATCTTGAAGCTCTGATTAGTTGGGAAATATTAAACCATGAACATTTAAAAAATAAGTTTTAAAGATTTATTTTTAAAACTTTATTCCTGTGAGTACACTGTAGCTGTCTTCAGACACACCAGAAGAGGGCATCAGATCTTATTACAGATGGTTGTGAGCCACCATGTGGTTACTGGGATTTGAACTCAGAACCTCTGGAAGAGCAATCACTGCTCTTAAAGGCCGAGCCATCTCTCCAGTCCTAAAAATAAGTTTCAAAGATCCGTTTATTTAGCTTTTTACGTGTCTGAGTATTTTGTTTGCATGTTTGTCTGTGTACTAAGTACATTCCTGGTACCTGCAGAGGTCAGAGAGCATCATAGCCCCCAGAACTGGAGTCATGGACAGTAGTTGTGAGCAGCTATGTAGGTACTGGGAACGAGACCCAGGTTCTCTGCAAGAACAAGTGCTCTTTTTTCTTCTTTTAAAATTAATTTATTTTTTAAAATTTAATTACATTTCAAGTGTTACCCCCTTACCTGGTTTCCCTACCTCCCGGAAACCCCTTATCCTATCCCCCCCTCCTCCTGTTTCTATGAGGGTGCACCTCCACCCACCCATCCACTCCCGCCTCTTCACCCTCGATTCCCCTACGTGGGGCATCTATCGAGCCTTCATAAGACCAAGAACCTCTCCTCCCATTGATTCCTGACAAGGCCATTTTCTGCTACATATGCAGCTGGAGCCATGTGTACTGTCCATGGTTGGTGGCTTAGTCCCTGGGAGCTCTGGGAGGTCTGGTTGGTTGATATTGTTGTTCTTCCGATGGGGCTGCAAACCCCTTGAGCTCCTTCAGTCCTTTCTCTAGCTCCTCCATTGGGGACCCTGCACTCAGTGCAATGGTTGACTGCAAGCATCCGCCTCTGTATTTGTCAGGCTCTGGCAGGGCCTCCCAGGAGACAGCTATATCAGGCTCCTGTCAGCAAGCATCTCTTAGCATCCACAATAGTGTCAGAGTTTGGTGACTGTATATGGGATGAGAACAAGTGCTCTTAACCTTTGAACAAGCTATCTTTCCAGCCCAAAGTCATGAGATTTTTAAAAAAGAATTTTGTAGTTAAAACATTTTAGTTATGAGGTGGGGTACCTTCAACACTGGCATTGACCATAGAACCTTATGAAAATCTCTTTAAATAGCTCATTTTCAGGCTCAGAAAGCCACAGATATATTTGGCTTCCTTGTGTTTCTGAAGTTTGTATTTTTTTAAGATTTATTTTTATTTTTTTAATGTGTACACGTGTGCATCTGCATATAGCACATGTGTGTGGGTACCCACAGAGACCAAACGCAGGTATCGGGCACTGGAGAGCGAGCTGGATTTACAGGCAGTTTGTGAGCTGCCCAATGTGGGTGCTGGGGACCTGATCTCAGTTCTTCTGGAAGAGCAAGCACCCAGCCACGGAGCTGTCTTCCAGCTCTGTAGTATTTTAAAAGGAGTTGCTGAGCTGGAGAGATGGCTCAGAGGTTAAGAGCACTGGCTGCTCTCCCAAAGGACCCAGGTTTGATTCCCAGCACCTATGTCATTTGTAAGTCTAGTCTCATGGGATCTGATGCCATCTTCTGGCCTCTACGGGTAGCAAGCATGCTCATGGTACACAGACAGACATGCAGATCAAGCACTTATACACACTACATAAGAAAGAAAGAAAGAAAGAAAGAAAGAAAGAAAGAAAGAAAGAAAGAAAGGAAGGAAGGAAGAAGGAAACAAAAGAAATTGTTTCATTTATAGTGGAGCATCCCAGCACTCAGAGGCTTGTCGTTATGAAAGTTTAATTTGGTTGCATAACATTCAAGGGAGAGAGATATCTCTTTTAAAAATCATATTCACTAATACTTAATATTTAGGGCAACACTATAACCTCCACTTATTCTCTAATCGGAGTTGTATATTGTGCTGCGTTTTATGGGTGTAAGCATACTGTTCAGGAAAAAAAAAAAAAAGTCAAGCCAGGCGGTGGTGGCGCATGCCTTAAATCCCAGCACTTGGGAGACAGAGGCAGGCGGATTTCTGAGTTCAAGGCCAGTTTGGTCTACAAAGTTAGTTCCAGGACAGCCAGGGGTATACAGAGAAACCCTGTCTCGAAAAACAAAAACAAAAACAAACAAACAAACAAACAAACAAACAAAAAGCCATAGGGGTATAACTTGGTTGGTAGAGTTACCCAGCATGCGTGAAGCCACGTGCTCTACTCCCAGCACTGAGTAAGGCTGCATGTGGTGACCGGATGCCTGCAATCCAAGGAATAAGTTCAAGACCAACCTGGGAAAATGGGGTCTTCTCTCTTAAACAAACAAACCCGAGATCCAGCTCAGTGATTGGGTACTTGTATTTGTGACCATGGGTTCAAACATAGAACTGCAGTAAGTAAGTAAATAAACAAATGTCAAGAAGGAAGGGGCGCTGGAAAGATGGCTCAGTGGCTAGGAGCACTAGCTGCTCCTACAGAAACCCCAGGTTCAATGAGCTGGTAACTCTCAACAATCTGAGTTCAATTTCAGGGGATCTGATGCCCTCTTCTGGCCTCTTTGGGGAGCAGCAGTCACACACTTGGTGAACAGACATTCTTCAGGCAAAACACCTACACATGTAACATTTTAAAACGTGGTTTAAAAGGGAAGGGAAAGAAGAGAAGAGGAGAGAGAGAGGGAGCAGGACGGAGAGAGAGAGGGGGGCGGGGCTTACTGCTTTTTCAGTACCTTGGCAAAGTCCAGGCTCCTTGACTGGAGTGATCTAAAGCCACTCGTTGCTCTTTGGCTGGAGATGAGGCTCCAGCCAAGCACTTGCCCAGCAGTGCAGAAACCACAACGATAACAACAAAACCAACGCAATAAAAACAGCTGATGAATGAATCAAACTTAGGGCTGATTACTTTTGAACTCCTTCGAGAACTGGCTCATATTTCATGAAAACCTGATTGTATTTGGCCGCAATACCAAAATTTCCTGCGATTGTTCTCCACAGTGGGGTCCTGAGTTTAATGGGAACGTGGGTTCCTGTGTAAGGGTTCGCAACAGGGATCCACCCTGCCTCCCGCTTTGTTTTCTCTCTTGTACTTACAAGGCATGGTCACTTGGGGTCACTGCACTAAAAAAGTGGACCCTTGGGACTGGCTGGTGGGCAGGAACGCTGCTTCTTCTTTCCTTTCCTTTCCTTTCCTTTCCTTTCCTTTCCTTTCCTTTCCTTTCCTTTCCTTTCCTTTCCTTTCCTTTCCTTCTCTTTCCTTTTCAAGGGTTTCTCTGTGTAGCTCTGGTTGTCCTGGAACTCATTCTGTAGACCAGGCTGCCCTTGAACTCAGAAATCTGCCTGCTTCTGCCTCCCGAGTGCTGGGATTAAAGGCATGCGCCACCACACCGGGCCGGAACGCTTCTTTTGTAGGGTTTACTTCTTTTTGTTACAGTTCTAGAATCACATATCTTTTAGAAGAAACTGAATAAGATTAGCACATCTCGAGAGCATTAAGATCCTGTGTCTATTAAAGGGTTCTTCACAGCAGGAAGGGATGGAGGGTGCGGGCGGAGTCCGGGAGCAGAAATATACCTAGCCTGGTAGAACAGGTTTTGACAGCATTAAGGTTTACCTGGATGTAGCTGCATTGCTCGCGTAGCAGATATCGAGGGCATGCAAGGCCCTGCTTTGCCAGTGAGTGTTGACCGAGTGCCCGAGTTAAGAACATTGCCTAGAAGTGGAGGTAGATGTCTTGATTTGTTGTTCACCACCACAGTATGTGTCTCACAGGGTGGGCACAGACCCTGAGGACAGGACGAGATGTGAGCCTCCCTAATGCTAGATCCAGAGGGACTGCTGAAGGGGTTCTGAACCATGAGTTTAAAACAAAGACGTATTCCATTTTCCTTCTCTGTGATAGCAGGAAACAGATTTCATGAGGTTTCCACCAAGGGAGCTTTCAGAAAAATGTCAAGGCTCCAGATCCTGGGAGCCCCGATGCCCACCCATGTTATTGTAGCAGTGCTTAGAAAAGAAGGACAATTGTGGCTTGCTTTTTAGTTTTATTTTATCAAAGAGGAAGTTAAATTGTTGCCCTATACAGTTTACTGAAAAATACCTGGTAATTTTAGTCTTCCGTGCCAATGTTGATAGAACTGTAAGTTTACATATAACTATACTTTATACATACACCATCTCTAATCCACACACAGTTTGGTGAGCTAGGGAGCCTTATTGTACCCGATCCACACCTGAACAAACTGAGGCTTAAACTAGTTAAGACCTCCCTGAAGCAGAACGTGTAGGAAGAGGTGACTTGGAATTTGACCCCAAAGCAGTAAAAGCTCCAGGCTAGGTCACCTGCTTTCTGCATTCTCCTCCCAAAGGCTATGTTTTCTTGAGCCTGGCTATTGCTTCAGAGTCTAGAGGTTAAAGTGTAAGTTATTGATGACTACAGGTTTTCCAAGTCAAACTTGTACTCTTCGGGTTAGTTTCAAGCTGGACAGAGAAGGAGTTCTTGTCCTGACAGTCTTCTTATTGTATCTTCTTGATTTATCTTTCACTTTCCTGGGGAGAGATTTTGGGTGAGTCTCTGGCAGTTAATATCCATTGCCCAAAAAAACCTTAAGTATATATTCGAAATCTGCCCATGTGTCCTACCACCCCCATTCCCTTTCTCAAAGCAGACTGATGAAACCACTTACCTCATACTCCCCACTCCCCACCTTTTTGTATTAAAATGTGCAGATAAGATAGTGGGCTGAGGATGTAGCTCAGAGGTATCGTTGCTAGACAACTCAGGTCTGTAGCTGTAACTAGACTCTCAGGTTCATTACTCACAGGAAAAAAGATAGTTGTATGACGTCCTAGGTTTGCGCTCCAATGTTGGTGAAAAAATGTTGAAGAGACTGGAGCTGGTCTAGGAAGATGGCTAGGGGGTAAAGTGTTTACTGTGCAAGCGTAAGGTCTAAGTCCAACCCTCACCTCCAACAGACAAAAAGCTGGGCCCAGCAGTGCGGCTCTGGAATCTCCGTGGTCCTATTGTGAGATGGGAGGTAGGGATAGGAGAAGCCATGGAAGCTCACAAGTCAGCACAAAGAGCTGTCTCAAAGCAAGGCGGAAGGTGAGGGCCAGCATCCCAGGTTCTTCTATAATTCCCATGTGTATGCAGCTGCAGCCATATGATCTCTCTCTCTCCCTCTTTCTCTCCCCCCTCTGTCTGTTCCTCTGTTCCTCTGTCTCTGTCTCTGTCTCTGTCTCTGTCTCTCTCTCTCTCTCTCTCTCTCTCTCTCACACACACACACACACACACACACACACACACACACACACACACAAGACACAAGAAGGAACCAGGGGAGACCACAAATCAGTAAAAAGTAAAAAGAAACTGGGTTTATTATAGTTTGGCCAGCCCAGGGAGAAAAACAAAGCCAAAACTTCCTAATTCTCTCTAGCTTTCCCATGGCACTCTTACAACTCACAGAAGAAGGGAAGCAAAGGTTTGGAAATATATACACTTTTAGCTTTAAGATATGCTTACTGGTCCTCTCTGGGGGGTTGAAGGGAGGGAGGGAGGTGCTGGGCTTTTCCATGGCCGCCATTTTCATCTTGGAGAGTCTGTTAGACTGTTAACACTTGCCTAGCATGCTCAAGGCCGTTAATTCAATAAGGACCAACGAACCAACCACCAACTGAGCAAGCAACCAAAACAAAGTCAAAGACAGAAAAGTGTAGTTACAAACACATTTAGATTTAAATTCTTAGCAAAAACCAAACCAAACAAAAAACCTCCCAAAACAAAAATCAAAAAACCCTTTAGGTACTAACAGAACTATCAGAAAGCCACAGAGAGGAAATAGCAAAAACTGCTTTCGATGGAGAAGTGGTAACTGGACCAACTTCCCTTTGAATCGAGCAGAAGAATGACCAGTCCTGACAGCCGGGCAGTTTCTCTGGGCGGGGGACTGAAGGGGCCCAGTAAGAGGCATCTTCTAGCATCCCTGGCTTCCCAAGGGAAGCACTGTGAACTGGCTTTGGGCAGATGCTATGAAGATTGTGAAGAGGAGGGAAAAGGTCTGTGAGGCCAATGCTTAGGAGAAGAGCACCTCTGCAGGAGACGGCTGCTAGCTGTAAGCTGGCCAGTCCGACAAGCCGCTCTTACATGCATAACCCACTTTACTCTCCAGAACCATGCATTCTAGCCTTGCTTACTTCCTGAGCTCCGGACTTTGCTGTAGAAGGAACTAGATTTTTACTTCTTTGTAGGAGAGAGAAAAATCTGTCCTCATTGTTTTGCAAGGCTTTCAGTTTTCAGCCTTCTTTCCCATTCTCGAGAGCTGAACCTGCAAGTAGGGAGCACGCACACCAGCTAGGGCTGCCTGGGGAGCTGGAGAAGCAGTCAGCAGAGGCGAGTCGAATTTATTTTTAATAAAGACCCATTTGCACGAATAGCGGTGAGATTTATATCCTTTGACAGAAGCCCATAAATACTGTTTCTCACACTGAACTCTAGATGGATATGGGCGGAGGGGACTTGCAGTTGATCTACACTGAGCCGCAGGTTTCTATTAAGGTAACTTTAAGGTCAATGCACACACACAAAAAAGCAATTTTGAAGAAACTACTAATAATTTCATAGTTTAAGCCAGTTGTGGTGGCACATGCTTTTAATCCCAGTTCTTGGGACGCAGAGGCAGATAGATCTCTCCATTTGAGGTCAGCCTGATCTACCGAGTGAGTTCCAGGACAGCCAGAGCAACACAGAGTCTCATAAAACAAACAAACAATAAAATCATTACAATAATACTTTCATAGTTTAAAGTTCTAATTGGTACCGATCACGGGGTACTTATGTTCTACCCTTCGCTTTGACCTGTTTGGACTAATGCATCCTAAATTCTTCAGTTACTTCGGAATAACTTCAGTGTTCTTTGGTTAAAAAACAAACAAACAGACCTCCATTTTCTCTGCTATGTTAAGAATTCTATGAGGAACTATTATAGTTGCAAATTAAAAAAAAAGTTATATGAACTCAAGGACCTTAACACATGGGACAATACTGTCAGTCAGAGGAGAGACACATTTTGTTGTTGCTGCTGTTGTTATTCATATTCTGAAAGCACAAGGAAGTGGGATTTCCCAGAGAAGGCTGGATTCCCTTGTACCAAAGAGACAGTGGAAGAGGGAGGAGGCTTCCGTGGCTTTACTCTGACTTGTAGTGGCACTGATCCCTGGTGGGACGCGCAGTCCGGTGTAGTGGATTCTCTGGCTCTCCAAGCCAGCAGGCACTGAAGTTTCTGGGACTCAGGTGTGCGAAGTAAATAAAACTTGGCTGGGGAGAGATGGCTTAGCTGTTAGGAGCATCTGCTGCTTTAGCAGAAGACCTGGCTTTGATTCCTAGCACTTACATGATGGGTAAAAACTGTCTGTAATTCCAGTTGCGGACACCCTCTTCTAGCCTTACTGAACTCTGTTTGTTGTGTGTGTGTGTGTGTGTGTGTGTGTGTGTATACACACACACATATATAGGCAAAACACTAGTACACATAAAGTAAATTTATTTTATGTATATGTGTACACAGTAGCTGTGCAGATGGCTGTGAGCCATCATGTGGTTGCTGGGAATTGAACTCAGGACCTCTACTCGCTCCAGCCCCGACAATGTAGCTGTCTTCAGACATACCAGAAGAGGGCATCAGATCTCATTACAGGTGGTTGTGAGCCACCATATGTTGCTGGGATTTGAACTCAAGACCTTCCGCAGAGCAGTCAGTGCTCTTAACCACTGAGCCATCTTTCCAGCCCCAAAAACTTTTATTAAAAGGGGGCCGGATATGATGGTTCATACCTTTAATCCCAGCACTTGGGAGGCAGAGGCAGTCAGACATCTGTGAGTTCAAGGCCAGCCTGGTCTATGTAGTGAGTTCAAGGCTACCAGAGCCACACAGTGAGAAAGTCATAGGCAAAGACTATGATAGCATTTGGAATCTGGCAAAGAAAAGGAACAAATTCTTTCCTAGAGTCTGGAAAAAAATGCAGTTGTGTCGCCATGTTGACTATAGCCCAGTGAGCATTCTAACAGATTACACTTGAGTCATTTTATGCTCTGGCATTTGTTACAGAAATAATGGAAGTTAATATAATATAGGATGTAGTACAAGGTAGATACCACAGTTATTAGCAGCTGCGGCTGGGGACACTGAGATAGAAAAGTATTAAGTTTTGCCTAGTGTCACATGACTGAGTGGGGTTTGGGACAGTTGTCTTCAGAGGACATGTTCTTAATTGTTTCTCAATATCATCTCCCAGGATTTCTTATGGGGAGGAAGAGGAGGAGGAAGAGGGAGAAAAGGAGAAGGAGGAAAAGGAGGAAGAAGAGGGAAAAAGCTGGTAGTAGAGGCCCAGGGAAGAGAGTGAGTCTGACAGCTGGCTCGTGCAAAGCCTGCCTGACTCACAGGGAAGCTCAGAGCTCCTGAACTTAGGGAGAGCAGAAAATTAGTTGTCCCTCTGGCTAGGTTTGAACTCTTTTCTGACTAATCTTCCATCAGTGCTTTGATCATGACAAGCTGGTTTACACGGTGTCCTAGATACAGGTTGTTAAGCAAGCCTCTTTTTCTACATGTGTCCCTTTGCTCAAGCCACCTGCCATTTCCTTCTACCACTTTATTGCTCATTCTTTCCCCCTAGAAGTCTATTCCCACCCCAGCCCAGCTACCACTCCCTGGGAGCGCTTGGATTCAAGAGCTTCAGCATGAAATCCAACATTGCCCTGGGCCTCTTTTCTACGTTGCCAGCAAGCGCCTTAGTCTTGTTCTCATTTTCCCTCATTTTGATAGTTTATGTCCAATATGACTAACCTCGGTGAACTTGCATCCGGCAGGGGACACGATTTTTTCAGAGCAGTCGAGGTATAGAATTTTTGTTTGTTCTTAAAATAAATCTCAACGACACACTCAGTTTTGATTTTCGGGAAAGCATTTGCTTTTCTCTGACTCCCCACTATTTAAAGCCCATCAGGTGCTCAGTAGCTTCTATCACTATTACTGAGGGCGTGTGACCGAGGGTCACCTCCGTTATTGCTAGGGTACCTGCAGTGCACAACAGCACACACTGCACTAAAACATCTCTAGATAACTAAGGGCAGGTCGCGAGGAAAGATGGAGGTGGTGGTTCCCCTCCCCTCCCGGCCACCCCCCCCCCCCGCCCCGATCCCCACCCTCTCCAGGTCATCCTTACCTCCCCAGGGGCGGGCTCCACCCGGGCGGGCCCCACCCACTGCGCCCCACCCCTCCAGGCCCCGCCCCTCCCCGCCCCGCAGCGCCGCGCCGCGCTTGCGCCACCTGCCGCTCGCTCCTGTGGTCCGCGCGCCGCCGCGCCCGGCCGGCGCCTCCGCTTCCAGCCAAGATGGCGGAGAGCTGCGAGGCTCTGGGCACGGTCCCGGAGCACGAGCGGATCTTGCAGGAGATCGAAAGCACCGACACCGCCTGCGTAGGGCCCACCCTCCGGTAAAGTTCTCACATGCCCCGGCTTTCGGGCTGCCCTGACCAGGGACTCCTTAGGAGCCGGGCGGGGCGTCCGCTGCCGGGTGCGCGCGCGTCGGCCCGACAGGTGGTGCGCGCGGGGGCGGGCGCTCGTGGGCTGCGGGACCCGGAGGGCCCGGGCACCTGTCACCGCGCCGCCTGTGGGTGTGGCTGCCAGGGTGTCTCTGACCCGGAGAGCCGCCCCAGCCTAGGGCCTTGATGCCCCAAGGCCCTGACCCCTAGGCGGAGGCTGTCTGCTCTGTGCTGGGGACGAAGGTCACCTGCAGGTGGCCGGCGTGACTGATCCCGGTGCCAAGTTGCGCGCTGATGGAAACCCCAGCGCACTGACTGCTCTGGGCGTGGGAGAATTGAAATTGAGCGGGAGACGCCAGCACCTTTCTCCCACGCTGCAGCACCCTTCTCCCCGGGCGAGACGCGAGCGTGGGCTGACAGCTCGAGTTCACGCAGGGGTGACGATGCTCTTGGGACAGGAAGCTTTTACTTATTGACAAACGTTATGTTGATTTTGTATTAAAATTTCAGCGTATTTTAAATGGATCCAAACCCACTCTCTTTAGGAATAGTACCAGTTAATGAATAGTCCATACCGGACGGAATACTTTCTGCCCCCATAGACTGGTACTGGTACAGAGCTATTAGCCATTAACACTAGGTTAGACACTTCAAGGATTACAATTTCATCTTTTGCAATTAGGATGAATGAACTTGTGGTTCATTAAGGGAATTTGAGACGGATTGTGCTTTGTCAGTAGTCTTTCTTCAGGACACACTTCCTGGAAATGGAATTCTGTTTTCTCACTGTAAATGTAGATAAAATGAAGTCAGTTCAACTTGTAAATTCACTTTGCCCCAGGGAGCCAGATCATGTGGTGTGTTTCTTGTTTCTTTCTCATAAACCTGTCACTGATGACTGAAAAAATCATTTAACCCCCTTGGCCTTGTTTTTGTATTTGTAGAACGGGGTGGGGTTGGGGTGGGGGTGGGGGTGGGAAGTTGTTTAGAACATGAGAGATCTTGCCCATTTATTCTCTACCTCCAAGCACTTAATAGGCAGGTTATGTTTTTTTATTACAGAAAGTTCCTGCTATGATATGCAAAGGCCTCATTAGTATCTTTTAATTTTCTTTTTCTTTCCTTTGTTTTTGTTTGCTAGACAGGGTTTCTCTGTGTAGCCCTGGCTATTCTGGAACTCACTTTGTAGACCAGGCTGTCCTCAAATTCAGAGGTTTACCTGCCTCTGCCTCCCATGTGCTGGGATTAAAGGTGTGCATCACCAATGCCCAGCTCCTTATTGTTAATTTTCTTACATGAATTTTACATATACAGTAGTTTAAAATAGGAGTCAGACTCAAAGAAAACTTTGTGACATCTAGATTCCACTGAAGGACCTCTCCAGTCTCATAGGACAGCCATTCCTTAATGTGTTCATGAAGCAGTTCATTTGCCAGGGGTCAGGAAATGCACTTTTGTCTTTGGTAGCTACCCAGCCAGTGTGGACTAGAAAATGAATCCTCATTGGTATGTTACCCCTGGTTTTCAGGAGGCTGGAAATCAAGTCCCTTTGTTGGACCCTAGGAATGATACACATCAGGACTGGCCATCACCCAGTAGGAGTGGCTTATAATAGAGGTCAGCAGTTTAACGTATTTTGAGACTATTTCACTATATTGCCTTGGCTGTCCTGGAACACACCATGTAGATGAGGCTGGCTTTGAACTCACCAAGATCTACCTGCCTCTGCCACAGCTTGTTGAGATTGCTACCATTCTGGTCAAGTTTTAAATTATATATTGTCTGGGTGAGGTATCCAAACATCCTGACGCCCACTAGAGAATAATCTAGTAGCTGTGCAGGTGCATAGCACATAGGGTATTGGATATCAACCTTACTTTAGATTCTTGGGCTTGTGTAAGATCTAGATTATAGGCAGAGTTGCGATTCTTGCTGTGAATCCTGCCTTACCTCAGCAATGTGGGCGCACCTCACCTAGCGAACTGAGCAGGGTCTAACAATGAAAGAACAGAGAAAAGGGGCCTGTGTGTGTGTGTCTGTGTGTGTGTGTGTGTGTACACGCACTCTCTCTCAAAATTGTTTTTATTTTATTTTATCTTATGTGTATGAGTATTTTTTTCCTGCATGTGTGTCTGCACTGTTCGTGAACCTGGTGCTGAGGATGTCAGATCTCCAGGAGCGGGTGTTACGGACTGGACTCCATGTTGCAAGGCACCACGTGGGTACTGGGAACTGAACCTGGGTCTTCTAGAAGAGCAGCCAGTGCTCTTCACCGCTGAGCTCCCTCTCCAGCCCCTGAGTTCTCTCTTCGTGTGCTGGAACATGGATCTCCTCCTGCCTTTGGAGACTGGGACTTCTGGAACCCTTCTGTGGGACGCTGAGACTTCTGTGGGAGTCCCTGTGGGTCCCTGGATTTCTGATTTCCACAGACTTGTGTTCCTGGTTCTGATTCTCTAGCTTGCACAGAGTCTGTCATGGCAGCTCTTCCCTTCCAGAACAAACAACTTAATTCTACACATTCTTTTAATTTCATTCCGTCTTCTCTCCCTCCTTCCTTCCCCCTCCCTCCCTTCTTCTCCCCTTCCTTTTCTCTCTTCTTTCTTTTTCTTTGAAGATGGGGGTCTCTCTGCATTACCAAGAATGATCTCCAACATCTTGGACTCAAGTAATTTTTCTGTCTCAGCCTTCTGAATGCTGGGATTACAACGTGTGTTGCCATGTCCTGTCACGGCTTTAATTTTTTTTTAAAAAATTTAAATGTAACTTATTATGTTTGTATGTGTGTATGGTATGCCCCCTCACTGTGTATGTGTGTGAGGTGTGTGTGTGTGTGTGTGTGTGTGTGTGTGTGTATGCATATGCACGGGCACATGCCATGATGTGCGTGTGGAAGTCACAGAATGTACTACATTCCACTTTTATTTGGATTCCAGAGATTGTCCTCAGGCTGCCAGGCTTGTGCAGCGAGTACTTTGACCTACTGAGCCATCTTGCTGCTCCTCACTTTAATTTTTAATGCAGTGATATCGATAGCCGTAATCCACGTAAGCAAAAGCTTTTTGGACTTTTTGATAAGTTTTTAAAGTGTGAAAGAGAACAAAAAAAAAAATTGATAGTTACTGTTTAACTTCCTTTTTCTTTCTCACTGCCCCCCACCCCCCACTTCAAACTTCCTAAGTAGCCCAGGCTATCCTGGAATTCACTAGAGTTCTCTTCCATCAGCTTTCTGAGTGCCGAGATTACAAAGATTGGCCACCAACTCTGGAAAAAAACACTTTCAAAACACACCTGTGTTCTCTGTCACTGGTTTTCCTAGTATGGTTTTAACTACTGGTTACAGTTTCAACTTTTAGCCAGTGAATATGTTTCACTTCGAAACTACTGGGGCAGTATTGCCATCAGACTAATGAAGCTCACAACACACAGCCTTCTGTAGTTACAAGCATCTTTTGCACACGTTCATAAAGTGGAGCAAACTGAAAGTGAAGTCACTTTCAGTAACCGTCGTAGATATAAATAAAGCCTCTGCAGGACATAGAGAAAGGGGAAACAAAAGCATTCAATTCAGTTGTGTTTGATAGTCAGTCTCCTAGTATTCCATTGTACTTAGCAATCAGATGATTAAATGATTATTCATTAAATATCTAGGTTTTAAAGTTAACCGAAGTCTGGTAATTATTTTTAGACATGTTAAAAAGTGTCAAAATAATGATTCAGTTTATTTGAGTACAGACTTGCTGTCTTAGTAAGGGTTTTACTGCTGTGAACCAAGGCAGGTCTTATAAGGACAACGTTTAATTGGGGCAGTGTTGGAGTAGTGTTGCTGGGCAGAGTTGTGTTTTCGTTGCCCTGGTTTATTTGGGTTGGAGATTTACCGCAACAGGGCTGGCTTATAGGTTTAGAGGTTCAGTCCATTATCATCAAGGCGAGAACATGGCAGCATCTAGGCAGGCATGGTGCAGGGGGAGCTGAGAGTTCTACATCTTCATCTGAAGGCTGCTAGGAGAAGACTGGCTTCTAGGCAGCTAGGATGAGGTTCTTAAAGCCCACACCCATAGTGACACACTTCTTCCACACCTCCAAACTGTGCCACTCCCTGGGCCAAGCATACTTAAACCACCCTCCTTACCTTTTTATAATCTTAAATATTATTAGAGTAATGCTAACATAGGGGTCAGCAAGTACATACTTAGGAAAAGTCTTAGTTGAATAAAATGATCAAAACCAAGAAGTAGGCAACTTTATAAATTAATTATCAAACGAGGGTTGTTTGCCAAATTACTCTCATGTAATATTGACCATTTAAACATTTCAGAGTTAATTTCTGTAGGAAGATTTTTTTTTCAGCTAGCACATTTAATCTAGCGAAAGTCCAATTTCCTTATTTTAATGAGATTTTGAAATGTCCATTAAGTTACTTACTTTTTCTTTCTTCCAGACAATTGTAGTTCAGGCTAGTTCTGAACTTCTTCTGTAACACCTGCTGCCTCAGCCTCTGAGTGCTGGGAGTAAAGGTGTGTACTCCTGTGTGTGGCTTTCACCTTGTTTTCATGCTTATTTATATCAGTAAGCCAGCTGGAGCTGTGCTCCTTTAAATCTCGACTTCATAATACAAATTATCAGTGCTCTCTAAAGACAAGCCATTTCACAGACAGAATGATAGGTACAACCTTTCCGATCATAAGTTTGTTTTCGTAACTTCAGGCAAGAGACAGAAAAGTCACAGAGATAGAAAACCTTACTGGTCCGAGATGTAGAGAGCTAGATAGCTCAGGAAAGTACTTGGGGACTTAAGTTTAGATTACCAAAATATTGAACTTCACGAAATAAGGTGGAGAGCGGTTAAGGAAGACAAGTGATGTGGACCTCTGGCATCCATGCAGGTGCACGTGCACAGGCAACAAGCCCAGCGATGCACATATGACCACCTCCCTCTCCACAACACACACATGGAGCAGACAAACCAAAAACAACTTACTGATCCAGACACTAGACCTAGGCCCTTGGTGGATATAAAATCTTTAACCAAATTCCTGGAAAATGTCTGCTCTTTCCTAGAAGCGACATGATTGTTCTCTCCTTTAACCAATCCATTTTCTCCACTTCTTTTACCCTTTGTGTCTCCCGATTCCACTGAGAAACTGATTTTCAAGTCTGCTCCCTATGTGTCTCATTCTTGATCAAGAATCTTCTCTGTTTCTCAGTTGGTGCTCGGTCTTGTTACTGGTTCCATAATTTGGGGAGGGGAAAGGTCCTAGTTTGATGGAAATAAAGAGAAACAAACAAAAAACCGTACTAACACTTCCAGAGCTTTCCAGAAACTTCTGTGTATGACTGTTTTACATACCATGCGTGTATTCATTTCCTCCTATGGAGCAGGCCTCAGGTCCAGCAGGGTGGCCGCCATTACACTGTGCCACCATCACACCTTTAGGAACCACTTGCCTCTCGGGTTGGCATTGTAGTTTGTAGGGTTCATATCTAGTAGAGACCATTGGTGTCCCATCGTCCTTATCTGCATAGCATCTTTTGACACTGTGAAAAAAAAGCCACCTGTCAGAGAGGAAGCCTCTAGCTCGGTTCTAGCTTGCAGTCTATATGGCTTGCACCCAAGGTGCCTTCAGTGGCAGGGTCTTATTGTCTAGTTCTGGTGGGTAATCAAGAGAAATGGGAAGTAGCCTGTGTTATTCTGAGGGCCTTTGGGGCCTCCCTGGCTATACAAAGAGGGACCCCATTATCTAATACTGGAGTTTCTGTTGATAAACAGTGGCTTCTAGGAATAGTGTTATCTAGAGCCATGCAGGTTATATCTCTCTTGAACTAATTTTCTTCTTACTTATTTTTTAAATTGGCTTACAAAGTAGTGGATTCCATGTGGCTTTTTCATATGTCTTTCAGTTCACCTAAGCCTCCCTTCCTGCTCCTTCTCTTCCTCTGTCTCCCAGCCCCCATTCCTGATTGAACTTGTCTACCTTCTGTGTTCCCTCTTTCTGTTTTCAAATTACCAGTGGTCTACTGGTCATGACCCTGACCCCTGGTGAACAAAGCAGACTCTTTCTAGATCTTCTCTCCTCTCCTCTCCTCTCCTCTCCCCTCCCCTCCCCTCTCCTCATCTCTCTCTGCTTCTACAGGTACTTCAAGTTAAATACATAATATTAAAGATTCAAAGCTAGAACCCGTTTAGCAGAGAGATCTGTGGGTTTGTTCTCTTGTCCTGGGTTACCTTGTTTAGTATAACTTTCCTGGGTAATTTCACTACTGTGGTTTAGCTAAATTGTCAGGACACCAAACTGCAGTCTAAATACACTAAGAGACGAATGCTACTCTTATCCTTAGCCAGAGGCGCTTCTTTTTGTAGTGACTGGAAAGTGTTCGCAATGCTTGATAGTTTAGTGCTCTGTCCTTAATAGGGCATATGTTCTACCTGTTACAAAGCTCAGGAAACACTGTGGAAGATGGAGTGGAAAGAATGTCAGAGCCTGTAGGTATGGAAAACAGATGGGAGATACGGAGGGCCTGTCCTATCTATTGCAAATATGATCTTGCAGCAGCCATGATTGCCTGAACTGGGCCTGTACAAGGTTGGACCTATCGATAGCCCATCCTGGGTTGGGAGGGGCTAAAGGATCCTACCTTTCCCTGCTGAATATTGGCTATGGATAGATTCTGAGAGAAGGACAGTTGCTGCTTCCTGTTGTATACCAAGTGGTGAGCCCACCAGGCTTCAGTGGTCAGTCCCACATCTGTGGCCACAGAGACGGCACTGGGTAAAGTCTGAGGGTCACAAAACAGAATACAAAGGCATGGATGTGGGAAGGGGATCTATAAGGAGGAGAGGTAGCAATGGGAAATAAAGTATTATGTACATAGATGAAATCGTCAAATAAGAAATCTAATAAATATTTTTAAAAAACCCCATAAACCAGAAATGGGAAATAAAGTATTACGTACATAGATGAAATCGTCAAATAAGAAATCTAATAAATATTTAAAAAAAACCCCATAAACCAGAAAACTCCTGTGCCATTAGTCGGGAACATTTTTTTTCCACTTTATTGTTTTCCTGTAGTTACTTTTTTTTTCTCATGCAAAAGTTTTATTTTTAAAATAAACTACTATTTAAATACAACTAATTTTTTAAAAATTCTTTTTGCGTTTGGATTTTGTCATAGTGTAGGAGTCTGTGCTTGTGTAAGGGGATTCGGCCGTGTTTTCTTTTGCTCCTTATATGGTTTTATTTTTATATTCACATCTGATTCTTACTGTGTATTCCTGTCCAGATGCCTTAATACTAATTATTAAAAGTAGATTTGTTTCCCACATTGACTCCGGATGTTGCCATTATCAGGTATTTGATTTTCATACACAGCAGGACTGAATCTGGTCTCTCTATTCTGTTAATGTTTTATGTCTGTACCCATCTGGTAACAGACCCTTTTAGTTACGGAGGCTTTGGTGTGTGCTCTCTTTGATTGGGCTATCTCTCCCTTGTCACTCATTGTTCGTTGTTCTCCCTGGTTGGGCTATCTCTACCTAGTTACTCATTTTTTAAAGGGGTTTCCTGGTAATTCTTCTGGTTCATTCTTCAAGTGAACTTCATGATCAATGTATCTAGCTCTTAAAAAAAAAAAAACAAAAAAACCTTGAAAGTGTGTCTTTGAGATTGAGCTAAATTTATAGATTAGTTAGGGAGAACCTCTTGGCAGTCTTAAGACTGTCTATCCAAGAACACGTTATGATTTAAAAGTTTTCCATGAATAAATTTGAGAGCTCTTAAGATTCTGTGTAGTTGAAGTTGTGTGCTTTGTAGAGACAGTGTGACCCGTGACTAACGTCCCACAGGATGGGGGTCCCACAGATTGTAATGAGGCTGGCAGTTTTCTGTTAGTGATGTCATAGCACAGTGCATCAGTCTCATATTTGTGATGAGGCTGAGGTAAAGAATTCTACCATGCTGCTGGTCGTATAAAGTAGAGTTTGTACAATTGTGTATTTTATAAGTGGTCGTTAGTGGTTTATCATTTATACTTTTGAAATTTATTTTATTTTTTAAAAGATTTGTTTATTTGTTATTTATGCAGATGTGTTTGTGCCTGCCTGAGTGTAGTGTACTACATGAATTGCAGGGGGTTGGATACCTAGGAGCTGCAGTTGTGAAGTGCCGGGTGGGTGCTGGGAACTGAACCTGCGTCCTCTGGATGAGGAGTAAACACTCACAACCCATGAGCCACCCCTCTAGCTCCCATATCACCAGTTTAGAGTCTGACCTTTCTATTTAAAGTTAACTGTAAGACTGCTCTAGGTTCTTGTGGAGGTTACAGTGTCATTGTCATAGGTTAGAGCTGTCATAGATGACAGCTCTGTGCATATTATTGCCCTCAAAGACCTTTCAGTGCGACAAGGACATGCAGTAGAGGACATTTCTCATTTAAACCACCATAGGCTTTGGGGGCAGTGTGTGTGTGTGTTTTGTGGTGTTGTAGCCAAACTATTAGTAACAACGAATGGGAGAAAGAGGAAGAATTGGTTTTGGCTCATGGTTTAAGGGATTTTAGGTCATTATGGCAGGGGATACCAGGTAGAGCCACTCAGTCCTTTGCAGCAGGAGTGTGTAAAAGCTCTTCCCATCCTGTAGGGCCAGAAAGAGAGGTGCAGACCAGAAGTCACCTTCAGAGACCCACCCCTGTGATCTCCTAGGTCCCATGTGAATTACAAATTACACTTATTAATTATTACTGTTTATGTGGGGGGTGTAATGTGCTACTACAGAGTGTGTGTGGAGGTCAGAGGACAGCTGCGTAGTCGGCTCTCCTTCTAACTGCACACGGGCTCCAGGGGTGGAACCCAGGTTGACAGTCTTGTGCAGCAAGAGCCTTACCCCCTGAGCCTTTCACCAGCCCTAGGCTCCACCCCTGAGAGGTTCCACCAGCTGGGGAGTACCTGTTCAAAACATTGACCTGTGGGAGACATTTCATCCTGGAGTAAATAATTATGCAGTTAAAAAAGTGTTTACCTGTTTCTTCTCATTTCTTAAATCTTAGATTTTTTTTCCCTTTTCTGACTTAATATGCTAATGCCCAAGTTGAACACAGTACAGGCTGAGTGTTTCTAATCTGAAAAATCTGCTCTCCAAAATGCCTCCAAGTCTGGGACTTTTTGAGACCAACATAATGCCCACAAGGGGGAGATCCCACACCACGGTTTGTTTTATGTGCAGTTACCAGAAGTAGTGCTGGGTGGCATTTCAGCTCCGTGGAGGAGAGATGTAAAGAAATCTACATGCATTTCCTGTCCCCTTCTCTAAGATGTGTTGTCTAAGACGTGCACAGTCTCTCAGAATCTGAAGGAAGACGATATCAGACACCTTTGGTCCTGAGCACTTTGGGTTGGAGCCGCCTTGCATGCTGAATTGAGAATCAGCATTTGTCTGTGTCCAACTGCCAGGACAGCGTCTAGTGGACCTGGCAGGGCAGCTCTTGCCCCGGGGCTGAATTGTGTCCTGTACTTTTCTGCACCTTTGGCTGCTTGCTTGCTTCCCCAGTGGTTAAATTGGCAGTGGTTTTCCTGTTAGCTAAAACATCCCTGCCATTGCAGGGCAGCTGCCGAGTGGTGCGATTGTTCTTAATGTGCTTTGGGAGTTGGTGTGCTGTGGCCTTTTAAGGATGCCTTGCCTTGGTAAGGTGAGCTGCGTCAGCTTGCTTCCTTGGCAAGGTCTTTTAGTCCAAGCTCCTTCAGTCTCTGTGCTTTGCATAAACATTAACTAAACCCGCCCCCTACAGGGTTAGAGACCTGGAGACCGTCAGCCCTGAGGAGTCTTTTCATTGTCTCTGTTTCTCCGCAGTAATCAGTCTGTTTGAGGCTTTCTGTCTCTAGATGGTCAAGACATTGTCTTTTATTAAATTATCCAATCAAGCTAGAGTTAAATATAATTGTATGGATTAATAGTTTGTTCTTTTTTGGTAATTCTTTCATCAGTTCTAGTTTTGGGTGTTACAAGGTCAATCACTGACACTCACTTAGTGGCTTGTCTGTTGTTGATTTATGTGTGTGCTTTTGTGTGTGTTTGTGTATACATGTGCAAGTGGAGGCCAGAGGCCAGCCTTGACTATCATTCTACAAGCACGGCCACGTTTTTTTCCTGGGCCAGGGTCTCTCACTAGTCTGGCACTTACTTGCCAATTAGGCTGACCTGGGTGGCCAGCTAGGCTCTTCGCCCTGGTATTACAAGTGCACACCTGTACATTGGCTTTTAAAATGCAGGTTGTAAGGATCAAACTCAGGTCGCTGTGCTTTCGAGGCAAGCATTTTACCAATGAAGTCGTCCCCTGGCCTTGGTCTGTTGAATTTTTTTTTGAATTTTTAAAGCCTGCCTTTTGGTGTGGTAGCGGATGATTTCCTGACTCTGCTCTCATGACTGAGGAGTCCGTCCTCTATTCACTTTCTGGCTTTTCAGATTTGGACCCTTTGCTTAATTGATGTAATTGTTTAATGCGGTGCAGTGAGTTTTTCTCAGGTGATTTTAGTTTGCATCTGCTTTCGCCTTGGCCGTAGCCCATATATTCTGAGCTCTCCTTATTACTGTTTCAGAGACATTTTGCAGTTTGAATTTTGTGCTTTTCCTGTTGGCACAGCAGTTCTAAACGGTGGGTTTTAAAGAGATTCTAGTCCTTAGGTTCTCATTCTAGTCTTTTTGCTGTTTTGGCGAGAAGCCAACTCTTTAGCACATTCTTCTTAAGTGTAAATGAATGTTGCTGTGAGGGATTTTGGCAAAGTGTTATAGTTCAACCTTAAAGCTAGTGGCAGAATGGGTGCTAGGTCTGCCCCATACCACCTGGTATTTTTGTTAAATTTTCTAAACTGTTCTAGGAAAGCAGTCTCTATCCACAAGCATTAGTCTATTTAATTGTTCGAGGTTTTTAAATTTAAAATGATGTTAGCAGTTGTTTATTCTAGAGGACAAGTAAGGTGACCCAAGTTGGGTGCTGCCCTTTCTCGCCCTTTGCGTTTTACCAAGCAGTCCAATAGTAAACAGGAAGAGACATCTCTGTGGTCAGGAATGTGACAACAGGAAGGAGGAAGTCTATTGCCAAGTCTGTGCGGGCTGATTACACCTCAGCTCTCCCACAGGATGTCCATTAGTGAGTGTGCTGTGTATTACCCAGTGCTGCAGAGAGCTAATGCCAGTCACAGGGGTGTCAGCGCTGGGCACAGGAAGTAATGTTAACTAATGTTAACTAATGTTTCCTGTACATGGGGATAGGGTACTATTAGTGAGGACGAATTACAGGAACTTCACACCGAGGAACACAGGCAAATAAAATTCAACATCAGAAATTTAAGAAAGTATCCCTTCATTTTTTTGGACCTTGCTTCTTCAGGGAGCCCAGGCAAGCCAGATAAGTCTCACAATGTGTTTCCTGCTCTGGTGCTGCAGACGGGCAAGACCAGTGGCTCAATCCCCTTCTTACCTTACAGTGGGGTGGGGTATGTTAGCTCTGTTAATAGAAACATTTTTGTTTGTTTGTTTGTTTTGTTTTTGTTTTTCGAGACAGGGTTTCTCCACGTAGCCCTGGCTGTCCTGGAACTCACTGTGTAGACCAGGCTGGCCTCAAACTCAGAAATCCGCCTGCCTCTGCCTCCTAAGTGCTGGGATTAAAGGCATGCACCACCACGCCTGGAGAAACATTTTTGAATATTTCAAATTTCAAACGAACGTGAGGAATCAGGTAGCCATTATCTTATAAAGCATTACATTTATTTTATTAGATTTATGTGTGTTTTGTCTGCATGTATGTTTGTGCACCGCATGCATGCTTGGTGCCACAAAATTCAGAAAAGGGCCTGGGACTGGAGTTATGGATGGGTTTAAGCCACTGTGTGGGTGCCGGGAGCTCTGTAAGAGCAACAAGGGCTCCTAACCTCTGAGCTTTGTTACTAGCTTCCTTATAAAGCCTTTTAAGAGCATGTGTATGTAGCAAATTAGATAAACTGTTTCCCAGGCAAACATACAAAGAATACGTACGTGTTTTATAAACTAGAAATCTTTTCCAGGATTAACAAAAGAAGTTGGATCTTGTGTTTCTATAGCTCCTCCCACAAAGTTCTTAGAAACTCCCAATTACTTTGCAGCCAGAGAATACCTCATTAGTATTTGACTGTCCAGCCAATTTCAGGATACCTTAACCTTTACTTGTGTTATTGTTGTTATATTAATTTTTAGCAGTTCATTATTATAGATGGTTTGGGGGGAAAGCTTGCAAAATCAGCATCATGTTTCCACATAGTCTTCCCATTTTAATTTGGCTTTAGGGACTTATCTCTAGATTGTCAGGTGGTGCTTCCCAGTTTTTTTTTTTTTTTTAATGTCATTGTACAAATTGGCTGATGAGATGGCTCAGCTGGTAAAGGGGCTTGCTGCTAAGCCTGCTGACCTGAGTTCAATCCCTGGAATCCATATGGTAGAAGGAGAGCAAGCTCCTTCAAACTGTTCTCTGTGTGTGCACCATGGCACAGGTGCATGTGCACACACATACATACATACATAACATACATACATCACGGTAAATACAGAAAGATGAAGTAGGTGAAACAGTTCATACCTCTGTTAGAAAGCTTCAGTTGTTTTACTAACCCATGTCTTTAGCATCATCCACACACACCATGAATAAATTATCAAGTAATCTATTTGTAGGTATTTAGTGCCGATCTAGAAAAACGAAGCACAGTTTGATATTCAATTCATCTAATTAAAGTCAGTGCTGATTTTTATCAGCCTGTGATATATATATATAATACACATACTTTTTATACATTTATTTTAAAGTCAAATAGTGACTATAATGTAATATTTGATAAAGTGTTTGTGTGTGTGTGTGTTCTTTCAGTACCATATGGCAATTAAATGTCAGGTAGCGGGTAACAGACAGAGTTGTCTCCTGTGCAGGGCTGGCCACTCTTATAGAAGCTTGAGTTGGGAGAATTTTTGTTGTGTTTATAGTTCTGTCTCACCACGTAAATGCTAATTTTAAAGTAATAAGTAACAAGATAAAAATAGCTTTAAAAAGAAAAATCTAGCCAGGCATCTTAGCACTTGGGAGGCAGAGGCAGGCAGATCTGTATGAATTCAAGGTAAGCCTGGTCCAGGACAGCGAGAATTACACAGAGAGACCCTATGTCAGCAAAACAAACAAACAAATAAACAAACAAACAAACAAAAACAAAAGAGAAATCTTATTTTTATTTTGCTTTTATACTTCTCAGAGGTCAATTAGACTGTTCGATTGATGTACTTTGAGGCAGTTGTTAGATTGCTGGTTCACCTGGTGGTGAAGAGCGCCCTCTGGTGACTAACTCTTTTTATATCCTCACACTTCTGAATTGAATATAAAGGTGGAAGACCTCATCATTTCTCAAGTATCTGAGAAGATAAAAATACACTAAACAAAGTTGATGTGGTTTTCGAGTGAAAAAGATAGTATAGACTTTGTGTGGAAGGCTTGTCAAAGTTGCATGATTGGAGAGTTATCTAGTGTAAAATGCCGAAGGAGCTGTCTTGAGCTGAAGCTGGAAAGAAATGTAAGCTATATTGAGGCATATGTAGGATAAAGCATCTTTGTAATGGAATCTTCCCCCTGAATTAAGTAGTTTCTTAAGCAAATGTCTTGCTAATTTAAGTTAGATGGGATCTGATATTTGTTTAAAAGAAAATAATTCCAGATCATGTGATTTTTTTTTCTTTAAAAAAAAAAACACTAAATAAAGAGCCTTTCTCCTACATGGCCTCTTCTTCACTATTTTTAAATAAAGCTTTATTTACCTCATTGGTGTTTACATAGTTGTCCCTGAAAACCCAGAGCCTGGAAAAGACTTGAGGTTTACAGGCCCATCTCTGGCTGCAGCTCCAGGTCTCAGGTGGATTCTGAAGTGCTTCTGAAGAGACTGAATTATTCTCAATCCTTAATAGCCAAGGATGAAAACTTATGATAGCAATAAGAGTGGTATTCGGAATCTAAGAATTAAATTTAAACTTGAGATTACTTAAAGATAAATGATAAGCAATTTCATGAATATGAAATATTAAGTGTATATTAGAAATATACTAAGAATGGTATGCTGGAGACGAAGCTTGATTTGGCATCAGAAGAACTGGCTAGAAGGTAGCAAGCCGCTCACCCTGAGAGGAGGGAGGGCATGAGACGGGCTTCACTGCTAGAGATGCAGATTCAGCCTCCTGTGTGAGCCGAGGACCTGGCCAGAGTGTGCCCTTGAGGCTGATATTTGAAGAGGTAGAAAAGGGACTCACGGGCCTCAAGTCAGTGGCTCCTAAAGTATTGCCAGAGATGTGTTTGCGAAATTTCTTCTCAAAAAGGTTTTAGAAAGATTTGACACCACAAGCTGAAGGTAGGATCACTAGTGCCCAGAGATGCTGGCTGGGTTTCTCTGAGTTTTTAGCGTTTGTGAGTCTTTCTCCTTTCTCTTTCTTGAAAGCAATTAAAGTTTTGTGGTGGCCACTGTAGTGTCTTTTGGCATAACACTGCAGACCTAGGCCTGGACCAGCTTGCTCTTTCTTTCTTTCTTTCTTTCTTTCTTTCTTTCTTTCTTTCTTTCTTTCTTTCTTCCTTCCTTCCTTCCTTCCTTCCTTCCTTCCTTCCTTCCTCCTTCTTTCCTCCTTCCTTCTTTCTTCCTTCTTCCTTCCTTTCTTTCTTTCTTTCTTTCTTTCTTTCTTTCTTTCTTTCTTTTCTTTCTTTCTTTCTTTCTTTCTTTCTTTCTTTCTTTTCTTTCTTTCTTTTCTTTCTTTCTTTCTTTCTTTCTTTTCGAGACAGGGTTTCTCTGTGTAGCCTTGGCTGTCCTGGAACTCACTCTGTAGACCAGGCCTGCCTCTGCCTCCGGAGTGCTGGGATTAAAGGCGTGCACCACCACCACACCTGGCTTTCTTTCTTTCTTTCTTCTTCTTTTTTTTTTTTTTTTTTGGCCAATTATATTTCTTATTACAAAATGTTTAAATGGTGTTTTAGGGAAAAATAATTATGTTTTGGGAGGCAGTACATTTTATTTTCTTCCTAGATATTGTATGATGAACTTATTCTTTATCATGAAAACACAGTGAAAGAAAAAAATATTGAAAATGCTACAAGACTGTGTGCTTTATGATTAAAAATGACTGTTACCAGAAATGAATCCTTTGTTACATTTCTGTAAAAACATAACTTTTTTTCACCTTTCCTTTACCAAAATAAAATCGTAAAGTATTTCTTGTGGTACCTATCAGAACACAGACGCAGGTCAGCTTATCAGATTACGGTTGGTAATAAAAGCGTTAATTTTTACTTCACCCTTTAGATGTTAATTTTCTCATTTTAAACCACTAGGTGGAGTCCTATACAAATAATTCAAAAAGGCATCTTTGAAAGCTAATTCCCTTGTTTAAATCCCCAAAGCCCCATAATACTAGACCACAATTTACAGAACCTCTTAGACCTGAATGCTTGGCGTTGGTGTGTGAGATGCAGAAGAGAATGGGTTCTGTCCGTGCTTACAAAGCTGAACTGCGTGGAAGAGAGTGTTTTTGTGCATCCCTACTTGCTAAAATTAAAACACAGGAATAAAATCTTTAAAAAATCATGTTTACTTTCAAATCACAAGGAATTTTTAAGATTTTGAGTTTTGCACCTGTGTAATTGCTGTGTAGCGTATAGAACCTTGCTAGAAGATCCCATTGTGTTAAGCATTTGAAAGGGTGACCGGCTCTTATCTTGACGTCACTGTGTGCGTGTGGGGCACTGAGGTGCCACCTTAGTGGGCTAGAGGTTAGGAGCACTGGCTGCTCCCCCAGGGACCTTGCTTCGGTTCCTAGCATGGCATCTCATAACTTCTGCACGCCATGGATTCTGTATTCACATGGTGCACAAACATACATGCAAACAAATATGGATACACATACAATTAAAACAAATCACTAAAAGTGTTTTGAACAAAGGTGCCTGCTGCCTTTAAAAAGGCAGCCCTTTAGGGACTGTGGAGGAGTGCTGCGGGCTATAAGCACTCTCAGGTTTTATCTTGTTGAGTCTGTCATATTTATGAATATGTGTGTGTTTGTAGGAGCTTGGTTAAACGTCTCGGTAGATATTAACAATCCTGGGAAACAACCTTTTAAAAATAGTTTAATTCGAGCCCAGCATGATGGTGCACACCTCAGCACTCAGGAGGCAGAGGCGGGCTGGTCTACAGAGTTCTGGGACAGCCAAGGCTGTTAACACAGAGAAACACTTATCTTGAAAAACAAACAAACAAGAAAAGTTTAATTGAAGTTTATGTAAGTAAAATGTATAGAACAGTCTATCTTACACTGATATTTGAAGCCAATATAGTAACCAAGTTTGGGTTAAAAAGTGAATAATACTGTCAGCTCCTTTTCCTGCCCGGCACATCACAGGTTCAAAGAATAGCAATACTCGAGTAGTTCATGGACAGAAAGTCAAGGGTGTTTTTCAGAGAAGTGCGGGAGGGACCTCTCGGTATTTTCTCCTTGTATCCTGCTCCTCATTTTGTGCGCTTGTAACTTAATGCTGCCTGACAATTAGCCTCAGTTCCCGCTGCCTTTCCCTGCCCACTGGTTGATTGCACCTGATGGGTGCAGCAGTGCACATCGAGGATCCCCTGCTGAGCGTCCTCAATTGCGGGTCTTCAGAGGTGAGCTGCGTGGCTTCCCATCCTTCTCCACGGTGCTGAGCACCACCGCTGACCGGAGGGAGAGTCAGATAACATTATATTTTTTAAATTATACCGAGCCCGGGAGATTTGGGATTAAGTCTTGGCTGTGTTGTTTTATGTGACTCTAGACTCATGTGTTAATCTTCCTCAACTGCATGTGAAACCCGGGCAGCTAGCAGACTCTGAGCTGTAGAGGGGCAGTGAGTATTTAATGAAGCCATGCAGGAGAAGCACTGAACATGTAGTGTGTACTCAGATGGCATCTGTATTACCACCGTACGAAGACAGGAGCAGCAGTCCTGACTCCGCTCTGCACCACGCCTGCCCAGGATTTTATAAGGGTCCTGGGATCTGCACCCCAGCCTTGAGCTTCTCAAGGGAAGCTCTTTAACTGCTGAGCCATCTCCCCAGCTCCTGGAGCCTGGATTGTGCGGGCTCTTAGACTGAATATATGCCACAACCTTGGGCTCAAATGCATCTCTCATAGCCCATGGGCCTTGAAACAAAATGGGTGGCAACCCATTTCAGTTTGCTTGTCCCTAAGGGATTTCTTAGGATATAAGATTTTCAGTTTAACCCCGAGGAGCAAAATTACACAGGGCTTTGCAAGGCTGTTGCAAGAGAAAAAGTATTTATAAGACTTTTTAGTTTAATATCCCCATTACACGTCGTGTGGCTACTGTGTTGATGCTGGAAGGGTGAGGCCAGGTAAAATCACACCAGTTAGGAAGCATGGGTGATGCTTTGAAGCAAGACATGTCGCTGGCTGAGAGTAAGGTGATGTCAGTGGATATGACAGGGCTGCTAGATCAGAGGTGGCCAACTTATAAAAACCATTTATTCATATAGGTGTATGTATGTATGTATGTATGTATGTATGTTGTGTGTGCGCGCATGTGTGTATGTATGTGTTCCATGGCATAGGTGTGGAGGTCATAGGACAGTTCATGGGAATTGGTTCTGTCTTTCTGCTATTGGGGTCCTGGGGTTCCAACTCAAGTTGTCAAGTTTGGCAGCAGGCAGCAGGCAGTGCCGAGGTCTCACCAGCCCATGTCGGCCCATGGCATTGTAATATGTTGTCATCACTTACCAATGTGTTGGGCTGCATGTGTTGCTGTTCAGGGCCATGGATTGTATATGCTTGAGCTCAATCATTTGTGGTTAGAAGAGGGAGAAAAGTAGTGAGGGACAATTTCAGGGGGTTTGCCTGAGAAGCTAGACAAGTGGACTTTACTAAGACGAGGAAGATGATGGAAAAAGCAGGCTTGGGGAACAGGGTTAGGAATTCCGGTAAACTGATGATAAATGCTCACCAGACATTCATGTGGGGAGATAGGACTGAAGTTTGAGGTGAGCTTAATGGTGGAGATAATACATTGGAAGACGTTTGTGTGTTTGTAGAATCAAGCATATATACATGAGTAAGAAGCCACCAAGGCCAGAATCTCATTCTAGCCAAACGTTCAAAGAGCTCAGGTTCTTTTTTTTTTTTAAGATTTATTTACTTATTTATTATATGTAAGTACACTGTCGCTGTCTTCAGACACTCCAGAAGAAGACATCAGATCTCATTACGGGTGGTTGTGAGCCACCATGTGGTTGCTGGGACTTGAACTTTGGACCTTGGGAAGAGCAGTCGGGTGCTCTTACCCACTGAGCCATCTCACCAGCCCCAAGAGCTGAGGGTCTTAATTACCAATCTATATCGGCTCTACTGCTGGTACTACTTAACTCATTGAGAACTGAGCATGAAGCTATACTCCGAGGCTTTGGTGTGTTTGGGGAAACAAAATATATAGCATAGATAAACATTTAAATTACAGTACAGAGTACTAGGTGATTACATCCCAGAGAAACTATCAAGGACCACGCGGCTTTGTCTGTCCTACAGAGGAAAAGATTACTTCACACAGAAATGATTGACAAAGAACTGGTGGTAAAACCAGAACTCGTACTGAACCTCAAACAGAAGGCGGTGGCTGGGGAGGTGCAGCCACCTTCAGGCTGCCTGTTCTATCAGGGGTGCTGTGCTCACAGTACCAATTCTATCAGAGGTACTGTGCTCACAGCTCTGCTTGGTACTTACCGTAGTTAGCAGTGGGAAAGGCATATTGGGTAGGCTGGAGCAGAGGGCCTGCCGTGAGCTTCCATTTGTCTTTCCCTAGTGGCATTGTGTGGGCAGCCCTTCCCATGTTGTCAATTAGTGGAGTTCCCTCAAGCCTTGATGCCGAGGGCTTCTTATTAGGGTACAGTCCTGTGAATGGGACTAACGGCTTGTGTGGCTCTGGCTCAGTGCCCGTCTCCCTGAACTTGGTTTGCAGTCTCTAGAAAGCCACGGCCCCCAGTTTCGTAAACATTGCTGTTATGCCCTCCATTGCAAACAGAGAAGACATTATAACGTGTTCATTCCCAGAGCCAAGGGCAAACTTACTGCATAGTCAAGGGCACATCACCCTTTCTGTGGAGTTAGCGTGAGCTGAGCTTGCAGATGTGTCGTGGCTACAGCCTGATCTTGGACTTGAGGATATAGACTTTGGAACAGAAGACTGCCAAGATGCATATCCCAGTCACCAATCTTGAGTTGTGAAATTTATGGCAATTATAATGAATATGTATTTGAAAAGCAAGTAATAACAGCATCCACTTTATAGACTTATTGTGAAGATGAAAGAGTTAACATGTAGCTTTTAGGACGTTCTGACACATAGTAAATATTTTAAAAGCTGCAAGTTTCTTTCTATATTTCTTACTCGCAATATTGATTCCGTTTTGAGCCTTAGTATGTTGGAGACTGGTATTTGAGCCACATATCCCAAGCCCCAGCCTTTATTTCTGGATACCTAGGGTTTTGTTTAGAGAGCTTCTGAGCCTTTGAATATTAGCATACTCAGAAAGAAATGAAACATTTCCCTTTAAGGTTATTTCTGTGGAGGTAATAACTGTCCAGTTCATTTACTTGTTCAGCGATTAAATCTTAGCTGCTACAGAGAGAGATTGAGCTTAAGAGGAAAACCTTTTGCCGACTGAGACGTTCATTGTAGTTTTTCTTGTACATACAGATCTGTGTATGATGATCAGCCAAACGCACACAAGAAGTTTATGGAAAAGCTAGACGCTTGTATCCGCAATCATGACAAGGAAATTGAAAAAATGTGTAACTTCCATCACCAGGGCTTTGTGGATGCGATTACGGAACTCCTCAAAGTAAGGGCCGATGCGGAAAAACTGAAGGTAGGATCCCTTCGACGGCTCCTTGCTTTGATTCTCATTAAATTATATAATACTACAGTGCACGGAGCACTGGGTGCACTTTCAGAAAGGAGATGACAATGAGTGGTCTATTTACAGTTTCAGGGTTTTCAAAAGGCAATAATACAATGGTGTTAAAAGCTATCCTCTAATGCCATGCAAATTTACTATAAATGATTTTCAATGTAATTTAATTTATATTGAAAATGTTAATAAAGTAAGTTCGCCATATTTTGCCACATCAGAGGCATTATTTATTAAACTATAATCTGGATCTGCTCAGTCAGAATATAAAATAATTATATGAATTATCTTGTCTTTCCATTTAAAGTGCTTATCAGACAGAATGCAAAGATTGTGATTAGGAAAACCATCATGTGAAGGATATTCAGATAACAAGAGACCAGAGACGGCGTCATGAGGTCACTGAGCACCTCCGTTCTTCAGCTAATGAGATTTTTAATAAACGAGAATGTGCTTCCTCTCATACGATGACCTAATGAGTCACTTAATATGTGGGAAAATCCAGGCTGAGCCCTGGCTGCACCTGCAGCTTGAACATGTTGCTGTGGATTGAGATTTCTATGTTTGATGTCCGTCAGCCTCCCAGGGTTTGCACTGAGAAAGCATGAATGTTTAATTACCGTGAAATGCAATCGCCATTTCCTGTGACAGTGAATGGCACATAGACCTCATTGAAGTTGTCAAAGAGGGACCAGTGGTCAATTGGGTCAGTGATTTGAATTGTTTGACAGACTCAGAAAAGCAAGTAAAGTTCAAAAATCCTGAGTAAATTTGAGAAGTTTGCCACAGAATCTGTTAAAAAGAACTGTCATAATCAATTGAAGTTAACAAAAGCTCTTTTCAATCAAAAGTTCAAGTTCAAGCTGTAGAGTTAATTTGAATTTGCATTTCTTTGTTCTGAGTTTCTCATGAAGCATGATCTGATTACAAGGGTGAGCTGTTACATCAGGGCAGCTCTATACATGTTTGTCTAACTAAGGTGAAATTATTTTTAAGGTGCAGGTTACCGATACCAACCGAAGGTTTCAAGATGCAGGAAAAGAGGTAAGAAAGTGAGGGTGGATGGGATGGGTGGATGTGGGATGGATGGATGGATGGGTGGATGGGTGGATGGATGGATGGATGGATGGATGGATGATGGGTGGATGGGTGGATGATGAATGGATTATGGATGGAAGGAGGGAGGGAGGGAGCCGGGAGAGAGCTCAGTATATGAATGCCATTTAACTGTTTAAACTTGTCAACATTTTTATTTCCTAAGGTGATAATCCAAACAGAAGATATTATTCGGTGTAGGATTCAGCAGAGAAATATTACAACCGTAGTAGAGAAATTACAGTTATGCCTCCCAGGTGAGTCAGCCCTACATCTCCTATGATGTTTGCTGTGGTCAAATTACATTTTCCTAATGTCACGTAGTCATCTTTACTATGGGAATTACAGACTCACTGTGGTCGCTTCCCAGCCACGCCTGCACTTGTCTTCATGTTTACTCTGTTCTCTGGATTTCCACGAGTTTTAAGAAGTGAGTGTTCCCAGGTTGCCTCTGTCCCTCAGCATCTTTGCTTCTCTTCTCTGCATAGCTGGCCATCTGGGTCACTCCCACGACGACCCTACCTCCTGTTTGTCTGTCTGTATTTTCCTCAGCATACTTCCCCTCAGGGAGAGTGTCTTTACTGTTATGTTTTTCTGGCCTTTATCTAATTTGCTAATTTTCTACCTCTGGTTTTTGTGTTGTGTTCTGTTTGTCACTTAACAGGTTGATTTTGCTTTGTTCACAATCTCACTTTGCTGATAAAGGCAAGAACACATCAAAAATGCTAGGCAGGCCTTCCCCCCTTTTGCCCTTCATCCTGTATTTAGGAAAGAGTTAGTTTGTCAGTATTTTCTTTACCTGGACTGTATGTTTTAAGTTGGATGCTTCCTGCTCAAACAAAACAAAGCAGGTACACGCTATTTCTTTTTCTTCACATTGTCAGCACAATCCATCTCAGTGCCTGGTTTAACGTACTTTTTCTTTAGGAAGAAATCTAACCCTCCATATCCAGGGAAGTAGAATGCCTTGTACACTATTTACGTGATATAAATTTAGCTTAGAATATAAATGATATTGTCAACATTGTCAGTAGTTTGTATTGGGTAAGATAAATTTATTATTGTTTTCTCACTAATGAAAATAGCTCTTTTTAGAACTCATAGAAACCCACTCAACTGAGTACATGGTGGACCAGGGGTTTACATATTAACCTTGAATAAGTAAAATGCAAGTTTTCCAAAGGTTTCAGGGTTGAGAAACACTTCGAGTGGGGTTTAACAGTACCTCTGCCACCATTAGAGATATTGGATGACCCACAGAGACGGCTCCTTCATTGAAGACTTTGCCAATTGTCACTTTATATAAAGCCTAAAGATGGCTACCGGTGGAATGACAGCTGATTCAGCACATGCCTGAGTGGGCTGTGTAATAGACGTCTGCACAGCATCTCCGAGCGCGTGTGAACGCTCTCCATCGCCACACCCAGAGCCTTCCCCTTCCCCAGCCTGCCCCTTTGATGAACAACACATACATTTTTTCCATGTGCCAGGCATCGTAGAAGATACTAGAATTGTAGATCTCAAAGTTTATTGTTTTACTGAATAATTATATTTCTGGGCGTTTGTAGGAAGGTCACCAAAAATAAAGATTCTTTGCTGGGTCTGTTTCCACTGTTATAATTCACGTTGCTGTTAGCATTTAACAGCTTTCTTTCTTTGTAGATGCTGTGTAAATTTCCTCGTGGAGTTGTATTATGGCTGTGCTGTTTACGTTGAGTCTAAGGAGCCCACTGTCTCTCAGTTTTCTCTCTCTAATTTCACTTCTGGAAAGAGATGTTAGTTTCTGAACAGTGTAATTTTTACTAGGTTGCTGTCTCACTGCAGGTGTCAGGATATGCAAGTGAATGTTAACATATATAATGTTCAATATGTGCAGATTAAATGATTTTATTAATTTAACACATAGAACCCTTTTTTTTGAAAACGTTAGCTATTCACCTGGTAGTATGGAAAAGACTAATGAATTTGTTATGCCGAGCATACTTTCCTTATAAAGCTAAAACGTTGTTTTTTCATGCAGTGTTGGAGATGTACAGTAAGCTGAAGGAACAGATGAGCATGAAAAGGTGAGTCGGCTTCTCTGCTCTCTTAAACCTCGTCGATAAGCACAGGCCGGCTCGCACAGGCCGGCTTGGTGGGGATTGCAGCGAGTCTGAGCTGTGCTTTCCACCTTAACTTGTCACGCAGTGTGCTTACCATTGTCACTCAATAAAGCAGCAGTAGGCATGCTTTTATAAGCCCTTGCCCCTTACAGGTGATATAAACGACCGATGGTATTAATGAAGGATGCATAGGCTATCCGAAAGGAGTCAGAGGTTTTGTTAACTTACTGGCATGTTATATCGTAATGCAGAGCTGATGCAGGCAGGATGTGGGCTGAAGGCAGAGCCCCAGGTGGCTATGAGCTGACAACCAGAGCAGGGTCCTCTGCCTTCTGCTTTGTAATGTATGAGAAAATATGACGCGAAAGGCAATATGAAGTGGTGTATTAATTGCCATGGGAGTATTGATAAAGTGATGTTTAAGATGTTTAAAAATGAACAGTTCCAAAGTTGAAAAATCAAAATAAACAAGACAACATGTAGATGGGGAAATTTTTTTTAATGTATAAACAATAACATAGTATACATACAAACCTGTAGTTAATGGATGCCTTGCTTCATAACGCTGCACTGAGAGTTTCAGGAGACATTGCCAGTTTATTTTAATTTGTGGGATAGTTCTTTCCTTATTAAATATAAGAAGTCAGAAAAGATAAGTCTTTTGTTCATAAACTATTAGTATATTCTCTTCTGTGTTATTTGTTCTCATATCTTAAACTTGGGAAAGTTTTTGTTTGGTGCAGAGAAGCAACCAATCTAGCAGCAGCCCCAAGCCCCCGAGGGATTATTCTCCCTGACTTTCATTTCTCCTCATTGGGCAAAAGCTCTTACTCATCACCAGTATTCACACCTTCAGTATTCACACCTCCAGTGTAAAAGTGTGTGCAGTGACTTCAAGTGACTGCTAACTGGTTTATAGTTTAGGGTTTTATCCTTTTTTTCCCAATAATATAACCTAATAATTATCATCAGATTTTCCCTGTTATGCCCCAAATAGCTTATATTTTCTTTCCTGCCTGAAAAAAATGTTTTTATGTGGTTTTGTTTTTGTCCATTTTATTTATAAATACAATTCAGTAATCATGGTTTTACAGGCAGGTCTCACCCGTAGCTCAGGCTGGCCTGGGACTCAGTTTGTAGCTGCAGACTCACAGTGGTCCTCCCCTCTTAGCTTCTCCAGTGCTGGATTGCAGATGGGAGGCTCCGCCCCTTGATGATCTCACCCCCAGCTGTTCTCTGCCTTTCATGAAAAGTCCAGATCAGCTCTGGAATCTGTTTCCTCGAGATTAGATTTAGATGGGATGGCTTCGTGAGTCTGTGGTATATAAGTGGTGTTGTGTATCTCTCTCCGCATGTCAACAGTAGGTGTTTGTGTCACTTTGTGAAGAGAGGCAGGCTGGAGACTTGCGGGTAGTGAGGAATAATTTGAAATAAGCAGTCTGTGATGTCACCTAAGGCCATGAGAACTCTTATATAAATAATAAATTCTTAAATAAATAAATAATAAATAAAAACTCTTGTAATAAATAAATAAATTAAAAAAAAAAACAAACCAAAAACCTTTGTCCTTTGTGTTCTGTGAGTTCTTCAGTCTAATGCTCTCCCAGCTGAGCTATTTCAGTGAAGGTATTCTCAAAGTTCTTTATGATGTTTTTTATTGGTCTTTTGGGTTCCAGCATACCTAGGTACTTAGGGAGCCATCTTTGAAAACTGTCTTTATTTTGTGTATATGAGTGTTTGTCTGCATGTTTGAATGTGCACTATGTGTGTGTGTGTGCTTGTTGCCTGCAGAAGCCAAAAGTGGATATTGGATTCCCTGAGAATAGAGTTATAGATGGTTGTGAACTGCCATGTGGGCTCTGGGAACCAAACTGGTCCTGGTCCTCTGTGAAAGGAGCGAGTGTCCTTAGTCACAGAGCTCTCTCTGCAGCTTGGGGAGCCACCCTTTGCCCTGGAAACTAATCTTTAACGTGCTAGGGAATTTCCTTGATATAAATTTGCTCTGAACACTAATCTATCCCTTCCTTTCTCCTTTCTTGCCTCCTTCCCTTTCTTTCTTCTTCCATCTTTCAGAAACAGCATCTTACTGTAGCCCACTATGTTCCTGAACTTCAGACTGTCCTGCCTCAAACGCGGGCATAACAGACACGAGCCATGCCTTGTCACAAGTCTTGATACGTTCTTTTTCCATCATCTTTCAGTTTAAAGTATTTTCTAGCTTTTTATTGGATCTTTGAAACTCAGTATATATTAATATATAATATGATATATAATAATATGATTATAATATGTTATCATATGATATATAATTCAACCTAAGTGAGTTGTTTCTGAGTCCTGGATCCAGTTCATTGTGATATCTTGACCAAGTTACATACTATGATTCAGTCTTCTCACCTATAGAATATAAATAGTATTGACTGCCATTAAATTGTACCTCCGAGGGTTGAAAAAAATATACTTATGGAAATTTGTGTCAGTTTCCTGGGGGCACAAGTTCTGCTTGACTAATCACTGCATACCTGATGTTCCATAGCGCCTTTTACATAGTGGGCTTTCCGAAAATATTTGTTGAATTGAAAGAAATCACCCAATACGTAATTTTCATTGGACTTTCAAGGCATTTAGTTGTACTTCTAATTAAATAGTAGTATGAAATTCTCTAAAAAAAGTTAAATAAATTTTACATCTATTTAGAATGAAACCTGTGCTAATAGTTTTTGATGGTACCAATGTATGGATAGATGTTATGATAGGAGAGAGAGTAAGAAATTACATAGTAAATAAGTATTATGTTGTGATTTGGAAGTTTACTTACAGTTAAGGTATTGTAATGACTGTGATAATGTTCCTAATGTTAAAGATTTAGAAAAGAATTAAGTGAAGATTATGTTAGTAGAAGCCATGAATGTTCAGCTGGTAATGCGTATACAGTATACACAGTGTGTTTAGTGCTAATAGAAATAAGTGCTAATTTTATTTCCCTCCTGCTGCTGTATATGGATCCCAGGTCTTCTGCATGCTAGGCACATGTCCCTGCACTGAGAGTCCAGCCTCCATCAGGAGTGTCTGATTCATTGCCTGGCCTTGTGTAACGTTTATCGACATGACCTTTTTTACGTTCCCTTTTAACCTCTCGCAGGTATTACTCCGCACTTAAAACAATGGAACAGCTAGAGAATGTGTACTTTCCCCGGGTCAGCCAGTACCGCTTCTGCCAGCTCATGATGGAGACACTCCCTAAACTCCGGGAAGACATCAAAGACATCTCCATGTCTGATCTCAAGGACTTTCTGGAAAGCATCCGAAAGCATTCTGACAAAATAGGTGAAGCAGCCATGAAGCAGGTGAGCCTGACAGTCAGTTCCTCCAGGGTGTGCAGTGTGTCCCGGCATGCTTAGTTGCGGTTAGCCTTACTATTTACTTATGATCCCTGGTCTTCCTCTAGAGTGGATTCTGACAGTATTTTCTTTGGACTTACAGTTATTTTAAGAATTAGGTAAAGTCAGTTTAATTTAAGTCCTTGCGTCCCTCACCAGCTGAACTCTGCCCTTACCTCCACACGGTTTCACACTTGGGTTTTCTAGCCAGATGTGCCTTAAAATAAATGTCAGCCATAGAACTGGAAGCAGTTCTATGCTAAGGCTCTAATTTGTTCCTTTTAAAAGATTGATCTTATTTTTCAGTATGTGTTGCATGTGTCTGTGTGTAGGTATGCAGTGTGGAAGTGAGGAAAACCAAAGATTGCGTCTTGATCTTTTCACATAAAATCGATAATCCCTAGTGAGAGTATTTGAAAAAGAAAGTACAAATCAGGAATTAAAAAGAGGGCATTGCTAAGCCGGGCATGTTTGCGCATGCCTTTAATCCCAGCACTTGGGAGGCAGAAGCAGGCAGATTTCTGAGTTCGAGGCCAGCCTGGTCTACAAAGTGAGTTCCAGGACAGCCAGGGCTACACAGAGAAACCCTGTCTGGAAAAACCAAAAAGAAAAAGAAAAAAAAAAAGGCATTGCTACAAATCTTGCACCTGCATTTAAACAATAAGAAAGCATTGGGTTGGAGGTGGCTCAGTTGGTAAAAGGCTTACTGCTCAAGCCGGAGGACCCGAGTTTGATCCCCAGAATCCACATAGAAAGCCAGACGTGGCGTTTGCTTGCAATCTCAGACCTGGGAAGGCAGCTATGGACAGATCACTTGGTCAGCCCCAGGTCCCATCTCAATAAAACAAAACAAAACAAAACAAAACAAAACAAAACAAAACAGGATTCCTGTGGAAAGAGGCTTAAGTGTGACCCAAAGCACATGACTCTTTCACCCCTGACGCATAAGAAAAATCCTATGTAAAAAAGGAATATGTTGTAAACAAGTTCTTAAAACATTTTTCTACACTGCACTTGGTGATACACAACTCTAAGCCTAGCACTTGGGATGCTGAAGCAGAAGATCTCAAGTTTGTGGCCAGGCTGGGATACGTAGTGAATTCCAGTTCAGCCAGGCTGGGTAGCCAGAGTCTATCAGATACGTAAGTTAGGTGGGTGGATGGATGGATGCTAGATAGTAAATGTTGGATCAGGGTTGACTAGTACCAGTTTTGGAATGATATGAATCTTATTCTCCCAAAAATAGGCACAACAGCAGAAGAGCTTCAGTGTTGCTCTGCAGAAGCAAAATAATATGAGGTTTGGGAAAAACATGCATGTAAATAATGACAGGATTCTAGAAGAGAAGAGTGATGTTATACCGAAGCATGCACTTGAAGAGGAGGCGGAGAACGACGAGGAGGTACCGGGTTTCTTTCTGCCTTTAGTATTGAATGCTTTCTTGTCCCTTAAAGTGCTGTATCTTCTATGTGCAGATTGATTTATGCTCATCAGTCCACAGTGCACATTGAGTGACCTGAAATATTAGGCTATATAATAATAGACAAACAGGATATACTGCAGACTATGTGTTTATAGGTAGTAGAGCGTAGCTGTCTGGCATAATTAGTAGTAAAACTAAATCTAATCTCTCTCTCCTTGTTAGTAATGGTATGTGAACTAGCTGAGGCAAATTTTTATTTCATAATTTTTTTGACTCTGTTATTTGGTCTGACTTATCATATCATATCATTATCATATATGTATGTAGCGTTGTTTGTTTAATGTGCACGTGGATATACGGGGACATACGGATATGAATGCATGTTTGTTCATGTAGAGGCCAGAGGTGAATATCAGGTGTGTTCCTAATTATTCTCTGTCTTAATATTTTTTTAATTTAAATTTAGTGCATGTGTGTGTGTGTGTGTGTGTGTGTGTGTGTGTGCAGGATCAAACCTAGGTGTGCAGGCTTGTGTGACAAGCACTGAGTCATCTAATTGAGGCCACCCCAGGTTGTCTGGCTAGGCTGACTGGGGAATGAGTACCAGGGACCCACTTGTCCCCTTCAGTGCTGGAATTATAGTTGGGTTCAGCCACTCCTTGAGCGTTATGTGGGTTCTGGGGATCCAAACTCAGTTCCCTGTGCTTTGGCGGTAAGCACTTTGCGGACTGAGCTATCTCCCCAACACTCGGCCATTTTATTTCAGTTTGCATTGAGGTGCTACAGGATAATTCTGTTGTAGCCTCTGTTAAACTGTAAATTTCCTAACTAAATATTTGAAAACGTCATAGAGTGCATTTTGAGCATGCCCACCACCCAGCCCCTCCCCTTAACACCCTTTCAATTCTCCTGTCCCTTCCCACCGACTTTGAAGTTATGCCTGCCTGCCTGCCTGCCTTCCTTCCTTCCTTCTCCCTTCCTCCCCCTCGTTCTTTCTTTCTTTTTCTCCTCCTCTTCCTTCTTCTTTTTCTTTCCTTTCCCCACTGAATTCAGTTTGTGTTGCAGAGCTATTCCTGGGGATGGGACCTACCCTGGCCTGCGTTAACCTACCAGAGATCACATCATTAATAAAACAAGCAGAATGCCTTCCCCTCCCCCAGCAGCTGTCTAAGCCAGCAGCTCCTCAGCTAGTAGTGGATCACATGTCTGCCTCCTATGCTGGCACTCTGTCTGCCTAGAGCTTGCATGGGTCTCGTGCAGGCTGTCACACTTGCTGTGAGTTCGTACAAGTGGCTGCCCTGTTAACATCTGCAAACACTATACCTACCACCGCTGGCCCTTCCAGTCTTTCCACTCACTCCTCCACAAGCACCCCTGAGCCTTGGGGTGAGTGCTGTGAAAGGATCTCCAATTTAGGGGTGAGCACACCACAGCCTTTTGTTCTCTGTATGGTGAAGAATCAGGGGTATCTCTGATTAACTGTCATCTTTTTAAATTTTTTATTTATATATTTATTTATATTTTATGTGAATCAATGTTTTGTTTGCATATATATCTGTATGAAGAGCTCAGATCCCCTGGAAATGCAGTTACATTGTGCACTGCCATGTGGGTCCTGGGAATTGAACCCTGGTCCACTAGAAGAGCAGTCAGTGCTCTTAACCACTGAGGGATCTCTCCAGCCTTGTTAATGGTTATCTTTTTTTTTAAGCCTCAGCTGTTTAGAAACCTTGAAATTATCTTTAATATTTTATTTTTCTATTCAAATTTATTCTTTCACTCTATTGTTTCTTAAAATTTTCACTGTGCCACAAAGTTATCTGTTGAGTCTGCCTTGCATTCTTATTAATATCTTGAAGTGTTCACCCTTATAATTTATCTGTGTGTGTCTCTGTATGGTTGTGGATGCTCTAGAGCTGGCTGTGCATGGAGGTCTGAGGCTGAAGACAGGAAGGTTGCTGTCTGCTGTAGTCACTGGGCCAGGGCCTCTCAGTTGAACTCACAACTTCTCAGCAGCCAGCTAGTTCTGAGAGGAATGCTAGGATTACACGAGGGCTGCCACACCGATCTGGCATTCACGTGGGGCTGGGGATCTGAACTCTGGCCTTCACGCTTGAGTGCCAAGGCGAGAAATTTATCCACTGAGCCATCTCTCCTAGGTCCCATCCTTCATTTCAAATGAGTGGTTTTAGGAGTAGAGCTAAGGGCGTATGTTAGCTCAGTGATAGGTGCTTGTAGAAGGCTCTGCTAAAAATGTTTTCTAAGGGAGGTGGACAACCCATGGTGCATTTCATTCTGAGAAATCACTGACCTGCTGAAGTTACTTTTAAAAAAAACTTTTAAAAGAGGACCAGCCTACTCTTCTTCTTCTTTTTAAAAAAGATTTATCTATTTATTTCATGTATGTGAGTATACTGTTGTCTTCAGACACACCACAAGAAGGCATTGGATGCCCATTACAGATGGTTGTGAGATGGTTGTGGTTGCTGGGAATTGAACTCAGGACTTCGGGAAGAACAGTTAGAGCTCTAGCTGCTGAGCCATCTCTCCAGCCCTGAAGTTGCTTTTTATATAGGTTGTCATTGAAGACAAATATAAGTAGTTGTTTTTTAGGTTGATACTCCATAAAATTGACGTTTTTGTTCTTATATTTAGAGGATGTCTGTGGGCTTTTCTCCTTTGGAGTTGTGGATGATAGGAGCAGACCATTCTTACCTCAGTTTCCCCAGCCTGCTTTGCACATCTCTAACTTTTGGTAGCATTAGAGTCATATGCTGGCTCTGAGTCCACGGCTTAGGGCACTTGGGTTGTCTCCTCTTCTTTTGGATCTCTCTAGTTCTGTATTTTGTTTTGTAGTTTTCCCCTAAGAAGTAAGAGTATAATCTATTCAGGGTTTATGAGAACAGAAATGTGTTCCTTTTATAAAAGGATTCACAAACTTCTCAAGTTTGAGAGATTTTATACTATTTTTAATTGATTCTGAGAAATGCTTTTACATCACAATATAATGTGAACAATTTTCATATATTCTAGAAGAAACTGCCATGCATCTTAAAATTGATAATCCTAATTTTAAGTAGCTATGAGCTTGTTTTTTTTTTTAAATGGTCCATGGGAAAATAGTGAGAAATAGTTTCTAATCTGAAGCAGTGGTGGAAACCATGATTTTGCTACTTCGGATGGAACTTCATTCAAAGCTAGAGTGTAAACTTTGAACAAAGCAATACTGTGTATGTAGTTATCACAGCAGTGTTCTGATAGACTACTCGGCGTGATAGAGATATGTTTTCTAGCTGGGGCTGTAGCTCTGTGGTAGGGTGTCTGCCTAGCATGTGCAAGGCCCTGGGGTCTCTTCACAGTGTAGGGGGAAAAAGAGTATTTTTATTTTCGTAATCTATAATAGTCAGCAACTGTAGCAAACACATAAGGAATAAACTACAAAAGCACCAAAGAGAAATGGGGTTGTGTTTATGTTGTATGCCTCCTGTGGGAGAATTAAATATTATGAAATAGTCCGTGCCTCACTGTCCTGTCTTTAACTCTGTATTATCCAATAGTTTAACCTATCATTTTTTAAAAATAGATTTATTTTTCAGGTCTTAACTGTTCAAGATCTCGTTGATTTTTCCCCTGTTTACCGATGCTTGCACATTTATTCTGCTTTGGTGAGTATATTTATCGGTTCTGACCTTGTGTAAGCCAGGGTGATTATGTACTTCTGATGTGCTAAGTGTATCATAGTCTGTGTAGGTACATCCTCTGATCTTCACAGAATGAGGACTTCAGTGCATTTCTCAGAACAGGCCCCGGTCTGTAAGTTAAGTAGTTACCCATTTTTAAATAATCACTTTATCAAGGTGCAGTTCAGGGCTGAGGAGGTAGCTGTGCTGTAGAGTGTCTGTATAGCATGTGTGAAGCCCTGGATGTAGAGTTGGATGTATTTGATTCTTTGGTGGTTCTCGCAGGTCCGTCTACTCCTCGGTGTGTGTGATTGCTTTAGTGCCGCATGCAGTGCTAGATTGGTGGTCCTGGGTTGCTTTTGTTTGGGCTTATCTTGGAATTTCCTATTTCTCCCTCAATTTTATAAGATGCTTTTGCTGGGTATAGAGTATTGGTTGACAGTTACTCTCAAGGCTTTAAGTAGATTGCTCCATCCTTCCTTGGCTTTTAGGGTTTTTCTGAGAGCTCTTGATGTAACTCTGGGTTTACTCTTGTGACAGAGATGGCATTTCCCCCTGTGACTTTCCTTGTTCTTTCTTAGCCTGTAGTCTTAGCATTTTATCTCTAATGTGGCGTGGATGGATTCTTTTTTTTTTCTCTCTTTTTTTTTTATTACATATTTTCCTCAATTACATTTCCAATGCTATCCCAAAAGTCCTCCATACCCTCCCCACCACTTCCCTACCCACCCATTCCCATTTTTTTGGCCCTGGCGTTCCCCTGTACTGGGGCATATAAAGTTTGTGTGTCCAATGGGCCTCTCTTTCCAGTGATGGCTGACTAGGCCATCTTTTGATACATATGTGGATTCTTTTTGGTCATGCCTGTTGAGGCCTTCTAGTTTCTTCCATGCCTTGGTATCCATATATTTTCCTACATTTGGAATTCCTTTTGGCAGTAATTTCCTTTACAGTGTTTTCTGTGCTTTTGGTTTGCTGTTTAGTTCCTTCTTCACCATGGATGTTTAGGCTTGCTCTTCTGATCATGCCTGAGAGTTCTTGAAAGTTCTGGTCATACTTAAGTATTTTGTTTTTCTTTATTGATGTCTGAAGTTTTCTCAACCTTATCTCAATGCCTGGTGTTCTCTGTCCTGTCACTGTAGTTCGTCTGTCCTGTGGTTCAGTCTCTGTCCTGTCGCTGTAGTCTGTCTGTCACTGTAGTTTGTCTTGTTACTGTAGTCTGTCTGTCCTGTGGTTCAGTCTCTGTGCTATCGCTGTAGTCTGTCTGCTCTGTGATCCAGTCTCTGTCCTGTGGTCTGGTGTGTTCAGTGCCAGGTGCTCTCTGTCCTGTCTAGTCTCTTGGTGGCACGTTCCACTAAGTTGTTTGATTTATTGAGTTTTTTGTCCCCCGAGTTTGTTTGCTTCTTTCCTGACTTTTGTTTCTTTGTTGAATTCTTCATTCATGTTGCTGATTTGTCAGGCTCCAGGCTAATGGTGTCCCTTCATCTAATGCTGGCTTTAACCCTTTACTGAGGTCATTGGTCATTGTAAAGACTTTCCCATGAGTTATTTGGCATTTCATCCATTCAGATACTTGGATTCATTTTTTAAGGAATTATGGACTTCTAGAGAACTCATTCTGTCTTGTTTCATAACATCCCTCATGGATTTCTGTGCTGTGGTTTGTGTATTTGTTGAGATTTTTTTTTTCTCACCACTCTTACTTTGTGGAAGTCTTCTTAGTAGATAGCCTTCTGGCTTCATGATCCCCAGGAAAAGACATTTTTTTTTTAAACATTATAATCTCTAAATCACAGTGTAGAGTTTGAAGTGAAAAGCTAACATAGTAAAATCCTTATTAGAATGTTCAGTTCCAGCTGAGTGTGGTAGCATGCTTGGACTCTGGGCACTCAGAAGGCCATGGCAAGAGAATGGCTGCAAAGTTGGAAGCTACCTAGGGCGACCTAGCAAGATAGCAAGGCGTTGTTAAATAACACAAGACAAAACAAATGAAACCCCTCAAACAAATGGATAGAAAACTTTAGAACTTCATTTCTAATAGCAATAAACATAAGTATTAAAAACCATTGAATTAATAATAAAATGTTAACCTGAAAAAAAATTAAAAAAGAAATCAAACATATTTAGTTATATAAAAATGTAAAAGATATTAATTCTGAATACAAATTTGTGTTTTTATTTACTTGTTATTAGAACATAGCACATGTTTATGCTATTTGGATCCATTAAGTATTAATGAGAATAATTTATTCCTGAAGTAAAATAATTTTAACATCTAAGTCCTCGTAAGCTCTGTAAGAAAATAAACCTCAAAGCATTTTACATTATAAAATACATTTGGACAAAATATATTAAATCAGTAGAGTTGAGTGTAAGTAGTTCAGAAGTAGAGGGATGGACGTCAGCGGTGTGTGTGGGGCTCTCCCAGTACCTTAAGCAAACGATGCTTGGCTCTGTTTAAATGAGGTTGTAACACTTTATTTTAAAAAATTCTAGCATTAGCATTATGCTTCACGTCATATCTTCTATACTTGTTCAGACTTTTAGTAAAACATTTTCACTTAATGTATCAAGATTAGAAAATCAGTAACATAGCTATTTTGTAGTTCTCCGTAGCTGGAGCACAAGAACATTAGAAGACTTCCCATAGGAGAGACTTACATTTTTTTCTGCATTATGAATTTATTTCAGATGACATTTAAAAGAGTAATGGTTTTGTAGCTACTTAATTCTAAAGAAACAAATCAATTTTTTTTTCTGTTGGAATTTTTTTCTATTGTTAAATTTGCTTTCTTGTTGTTGTTGTTTTGGAGTCTTAGATGCCGAGGAGACGGGGACTCCCAAGTTTTTAACTGGGAGGATTCTTACTAAGCAGAGAGGCTGTGCTGTATCTGTGTACTTGTGTTTAGCAAAGTTCATTTATTTGTTGCATGGTGCTGTGGTAGGGGAGTGTGAATTGTTACAGAATAACTGAAAATAACCTGCTCTGGAACACTAGGGAAAGCTTTCTTAAGGACGAAATGACGGGAGGAGCCGTGAAAGATGAATAAAAATGTCATAGAGACTGTGTGAGCGAGGACCCGCCCGTCAGGGAGAGCACGTGTAAGAACCTGAAAGTGGACGGCTGAGGGCAGTGAACTGCATACTCTGCCAGCAGCGCATGGCTGGCATGCGGAGAGAGGCAGGCTGTAGGGAAACAGATGTTTCCCTTACTTAACGACTCTCACTGAGAACCATAGTTTAGTTTGCGCAGTGCTAAGCCTGTAAAAATTTCAGTGGTAAATTAGGAAAACGTCTAATTGTTCGAACTTTATTTTAGGTAACTTCCAAATAGAGTTGCTATTTTTGAGCTGTAATGCCAACAACCCTTTCTTCTTGACCTCTAGTATGAAATGCCATTTGTCATCTACATTCCAGTTTGGAAAGTTAACATAAATCCCAGAGGACAAAGATGTCTGTCTCAGCAGGGGCAGGGAAGGGAAGGAGGGAGGCGGGAGGGACCATCACCATCCTCATTCTCCTGATGTTCTTTAGGGTGATGAAGAAACATTTGAAAATTATTACCGGAAGCAAAGGAAGAAGCAGGCACGCCTGGTTCTGCAGCCGCAGTCGAGTGTGGTGAGTGTGGTGTCCTGTGCCCTGCACGGTGCTTGCACCCGTGGCTGGCTTGAGTCCTGTGAGCATGGGTCACTGCTCATCTACATATAAATATTTATTAAACACCTACTATTTCTAGTCATTGATTTAGGGGCCAAGTGTACAATAGTGAGCAAAACCGGGTGAGTCTTTTTTCTCAGGAGTTTACATTCTGTTAGGAAAGACAGACACTGAGTTAAAAACAGATAAGCAAGCAAAATGTCAGAGAATGATAATTTGTTTCTGACTATATGGTGAACTGTGCACTTTGATTCTTTGTCACATTGAACAAAACAACTAAACACAGTGGATAGACTGTTTCTTTGTATTTTATTTTTAGTTATGTGTATGTGGCTGGGGTAGGTCTGTTCCTGTGACTAGGCGGACTAGTCACTGCCGAGGCCAGGAGAGGGCGTTAGATCCCCTGGAACTGAAATAACTGCTGGTTGTCTGTCTCTGTACGTTCTGGGAATTAAGCTCAGGACCTCTGTAAGAGCAGCAAGTACCCTTAACCCCAGAGCCAGTTTTCTAGCCTCGGGATAGACGTTTTAAAAAAAAGAATTAGATTTTTCTTAAATAGACTGAGGATCTGGCAGAAAAGTATAATTAATCCACATTTTGGCGTGGTGACGTTTACATGACTAAATGCGTTTGTACCGCAGAACCCCCATCTGCTGTGAGCCACGTCAAGGCAGAAGCCCAGGTAGCTTCGATGAGGCACCGAGTGCAGCTTTCACCCTAAAAGCATCTATGGGATAGGAGAGGGAACTGAGTAACACCGGGTCACAGGTCAGGCCTGGGGCACCAAAAGCAGCTGTCCTGGAGGACTCACCTTTCTTGTCATCTGGGGCTTCAGAGGGCTTTCAGCCCATTGTTAAGGTGACCAGGAGATAAAACCATCTAAACACCTCTCAACAATTAATGACGAATAAACCAGCTTTAAAAACAGAAAAAAAGAGATTCAAATAGATATTTTTACTACAGATACACAGATAATGTGCATACACATGAGAATGTTGTTCAGTATAAATTTTTATCAGGAAAATGTAAACAAAGCCACAAGGAAGTACTGCCTCATACTTATGGAAGACTTTACATTAAAAAGATTGGCAGTGTCAAGTGCTGGTAAGGAGGTGGGACTCAGCAACTGGAATTATCTTACACTTCTGGTGGGTATAAAAAGAATACTGTTACCGTGGAAAATGGTTTGGCAGTTTGTAATAAACTGTTGTGCCACACCCTAAGAACCCCCGAGGTAGTCACTCATGAGAAATGAGAATGTATACTTATACAATGGCTCAGGTGTGGATGTTTATAGTAGCCTTATTCATAAACAGCAAAACCTAGATTCCTTTTGAATACACATTCCACGAGGGCCTGCAGGGCCGCTCAGTGGTTAGCACTGCTTGTCACTGACCTGGCTTCTGTAAAGGTGGACCAAGACAACCAGCTCCATAAGGTTGTCTTGACTTCCCAGTGCCTACTGTGGCATGTGTCCACACACAAATGCATGTCATGTATTCACATGCACAATAACAAAATGATTTGACTGTACAATCCACGAGAGAAAGGACTTCTTGTTATTATCAAGTATTTCTCTGATACCGAATGAGTACGCAGAACTTGGTAGGCTCTCAATAAATATTTATCAATCAAGTTATAGTGACTTGAAACTTTTATGTTGTTATTTATTGGTTTAAATGGATTTTTATTTTTCATTTGAAGCATGAAACAGTTGATGGCTATAGAAGATATTTCACTCAAATTGTAGGGTATGTATCTAATATGGAAGAAACTATTTACTATCTTTATTCAAGTTTGTTAAAAGTCAGAAATAATTATTTTCTACTTGCGCTTTCTCCCTTTCCCTTAAACCCATGCTGTGTGGGTAATTGCCATTTTAGGTTCTTTGTTGTGGAAGATCACATTTTACACGTGACCCAAGGATTAGTAACCAGGGTCTACACTGAGGAACTCTGGAACATGGCCCTCTCAAAGATAATTGCTGTCCTCAGAGCTCACTCAGTAAGTCAGACCAGCTATGCTCATCATTATAATTTCATTTGATTTGTATAATATGGAAAACTGCACCGTTATTACTCTGCATTTTTAGGTAATTGCTCAGATTTGTAAGTAGTAATATCAAGGTTTCCTTATGGTTACATAAAGCAGTGGTATTGTAGCTGACTGGGGCTTCTCAAGACACTTTTATTTGAGTATTACAGAAAATGAGAAATTGGGCTGGTCTCATTAGTCTCAGCTGACCTCTTCATTAGCTCACCAAGCAACACTGTGAAGAAAGGGTTTTTAATTATTCCAGAGTTTTTATTTCCAAAATCAACCCTACCATTAAAGCTCAGCAGAACTTGTTTGAGAACATTTATAGTTTCAAAAATCTGCAATTTTTACAGTTTGAACTCATTTGAAATAATAAACCTCCATATAACGGGAGATCATTTTTAATGGGTAAAAGTCAGAAGATCAACTACCTTCTTAATGCCCTTAGTGAAAATAACTAGTTTTAGTTGTTTACCTTCAATAAAGTAGCCTTATACTTAAAATTTTGTATTCAGTTATTATAATTGGTAATTAAGATTTAAATTAGATAAAAGGGGACTTTTATGATATTTAGATTATGAATATACTATATTTATACTTATTAAGACTATAGATTTATAGATTTTTGATACATTGGCAATAAAACTTTTAAAAAATATTTTGGTAATTAAAAAATTTTGGGGGTGCTGGGAATGAAATCCAGGGCCTCATGTACACAAGGAGGTGCTCTTCCACTGAACTAGCCCTGTCTAAGAATGATATATTTTATCATGATTTATATTGAAATCAGCTTCAAGTACATGCAGTTATGCCATATTCCTATTAAGACAATGGCATTAAATATGAAATTGTAACATAGTAACTATAGTATTACATTAAAAAATCTATGTGTTAAAACAAAATTATAACATAGTAAATATAATATCACATTTAAAATCCTAAGTGTTATTAAGAGAAAGTGAAGACACAGCCAGCAGATACAGGAGCCTTGGGGAGTCTTATGGAAGAGTTGGGAGAAAGATTGGGGGACCCAAAGAGGACAGGGACTCCACAGGAAGACCAGCAGAGTTGACTCACCTGGACCCTTGCCGGGGCGGGGGGTGGGGGGGACCCAGAAAGTGACTCACTAACCAAAGAGCGAGTGTGGGCTGGACCTAGATCCCCTGCACATATGTAGTGGATGAGCAGCTTGGTCTCCAACAAAAGGAATGGAGGGGGGGGGTGTCCCTGAATCTGTTGCCTGCTCCTGGCTCCTGTGGATCCTGTTCCCTTAAATGGACTGCCTTTTCTGGCCTCAGTGGGAGAGGATGTGCCTAGTCCTATAACAGTCTAATGTTCCTGGAGGGGGGATAGTAGGGGGAGTAATGGGGGAGGGGTGTTACCTAGAGGGGGGCTGTCCCTTCTCAAAGGAGGAGGGGGGAGCTGATATTGGGATGTAAGGTGAATAAATAAAAAATAAATAAATGTAAAAAAAGAGAGACTGAAATAATTGCTCTGTCTTTTTAAAAGTAATTAATTTTCTTTTGGCAAATTACTAAGAAAAACTTAAATTGCCATTCTTGAATTGGGAAAGGTAATAAGTCTTTTTAAGATTGAGAATAGATACATAGTGGAACTAGACATGTATGGTGTACTGTAGACCACTGTTAGAGTTTGTAACTAGTTTTTCAAAAACATAAAGATTTACTGAAACACAGACATCCTTGTCTTTCCTGAGGAGAACTTGCCTTTCGGGCCAAGCCGCAGTCTTTCCTTAAACACACGGAGGAGAGGGGAGCAGCCTTGGATCTAATTAACCCAGATTTTAGGGACAAAAGTTCAGGGTCTCCCGTCTTAACTCTAACGTCTGTGTTCGTTGTTCTGTGCGACTTCATTTGCAGTCTTACTGCACTGACCCTGACCTTGTTCTGGAGCTGAAGAATCTCATCGTAATTTTTGCAGACACTCTGCAGGTAGGTGATCACCTAACCTTCCCATGGTGGTGATTGATAGTGCGTATGTAAAGACATAAAAATATAGACTGTGAATTTTATTATATTATAGATTAAAGGTAGTATATATATATATTCTCCTACTGAGAACTATACACAATGCCTTTGTAGTTTTGAACCTTGGGCAGAACTCAAGAGATACTAGCACCTTTTATTTATTAATTTGAATGGTCTATTTGATATCATAAGAGCGATGTGGGATGTCTTGGGGTTTTTCTTCATAAGTTTTGTAATACCTATGTCTACCATACTGATCTCCTTGCATTAATAAATTTTATTTGGGGCTTCCTTAATTTTAGGGGCCGCTTCGTGAGTAAACCAGGGAAGCTCTGCTTTCCTTAATGATTTGCAGTATCGCCATAGTAGCTGTAGGAACCACTGTTGTCTAAGCAGTTGTCAGCCTGTCAGATACTTGCTAGGATCTTAACGAAATAAAATGATGGGATCACGGGACACAAAGTTTAGCTCAGTTGGCCTCCTGCTGTAATATGCAGGATTTACCTCATTCTAAGCAGGAGATTGAGTATATATTCTAGTGCAAACTCCTTATCTCTTTGTATGGCCATTGCAAACAGTTCTGGGACCAGCATTTTAAAAATAGTTGAATCTGGAGTATTTGCTAAATTCCAAGAAACTTTGTAGGAATCAAATAAAAGTTAAAGGTGGCATTTAAGTAACGGAGACATTGGAAGAGCAACAGTGTTGGTTGTGTAAAATAGTCTAGTCAGGCGTGTGGTGTGGTGGATATGAGAGCCTGGCTGACTTCCTTGGTGGTGTGGAAAGCTGTGGTGTAGGGGTGTGAGGAAAGACTTTCAGATAGTAGTGATGAAACCAGTGAGAAGCTTAACTTAGGTCGGCGGACATTTAAAACACACTTGGCTCACCCAATTTTTCTTTGTATCTTAGGGTTATGGCTTCCCAGTCAACCGGCTCTTTGACCTTTTATTCGAAATAAGAGATCAATATAACGAAACACTGCTGAAGAAGTGGGCTGGTATTTTCAGGTGGGTCTAAGCTGTGGTGTCTTAGTATAATGAATGAGTTTGTTAAACCCTTAACCAGTTGGTTTTGCATGTAGCAGTAAGAATGCTTGTAGTCAATGTCTGCTGGGGTAAAAGGCACACAGCATTTATAACTGCAGTTGCGTGAAGCACATTCACACTGTTGGGACTCCAGGGCTTCTCTCCAGAATCCTTGCATCCCAACAGAAGCTCCACCTATTAGACAGTAACTCAGGCTCATCTTCCTCCAGCCCTGACAGCCACTGCCCGTTCTTGCCTCTAAATTTGATTAATCTAGAATCTCATATTAGTGGAATTGAGGGGCATTTGCTTATTTGTGTTGAGATTGGTTCACTTAGCGTGTCATCATGGCCCATTTATATTGCACAGGGGCCAGAACTACATTCCCCTTTTTTATGTCTAGTCATATTACATTTTATGTCTGCCACATTTTCTTTTTAGTGGACCATGTAGTGAACTATATTGCTGGATGCCCAGTCCTTGGCCACCACTGACCCCATTTTGTCCTACAGTTTTGCCTTTTTAAAAATTTCAATTACATATGCTACACTGTATCAATTTCATATATCTAAATGTTTTCATTTAGAATGGTGTTTTAAAATGTATCTATATATTTGTGTGTTTCTCAATAAATCCAAACACAATAATATATTTATTCATAATGATGTAATTTGTCTACTAATGAGTTCACAGACATTGAGGACAGTTGGTTTATGGGCTATTTTAATATTGTTGTAAGCACAAGTGTGCCTGTATCTGGCTTATACTCACAAGTGGGATACTGGATCATATGACAATTTATTTTTCCTTTTTTTTTTTTTGGAGGGGGGAAGTTGCCATATTATTTTCTGTAGTGAATGAATGAATCATTTATAATCTATTTATTTACATTTTAGTATTAGTATCTGTAATTTTTCTAGTAAATGCTTAGATATTTATAAGGCTGTAAATATTTCAAGGTATTTTGCATTGAGACAGACATTTATGCTTTTTATATCTGGCTTGGGTGGGTTGGTATAAAATAAGATAGAATTAATATAGTAGTATCTGTTATTAAAATAAAATATGTCACTGGTCCCCAGTGGTGGCGCACGCCTTTAATCCCAGCATTTAGGAGCAGAGGTAGGCAGATTTCTGAGTTTGAGGCCAGCCTGGTCTACAGAGGGAGTTCCAGGACAGCCAGGGCTACACAGAGAAACCCTGTCTCAAATCAATCAATCAATAAAATATGTCAAATGATTTCATATGAGCTTAGTACTTAAACTCAGCACTGCAGAGAGAGACTGTGTTGACAATTTACTACTTTTCTCCCCAACGTACTGACTTCATGGTGACAAAAGAAATAAACAAAAAAGGTTGAATCCCAGTGAGACACTCCCTAGTAAGACAGGCTGCTGCTGGCGCTTCACAGGACCCGTGTCCTTATAAACACAAACGTCTTTTTCAAATGATAGCAGTTCTAATAGGCTTGAGATGATATCGTGTTGTGTCTTAAATTTGCATATCCATCGTGGTTGGTGATACTCAACAGCCTCGAAGATGCCTGTTCTTTTGCCATTTGAGTGTCTTGGAAATAACTATTTAGGACCTTGCTAGTTTTAATCTTGTGATTTATTGTGTTGCTGTTGAGTTCTTGGCATTCCTTTTTTTTCCCTGTTAATCCCTTATTAGATATATCTACTATATATGAGGGATTGAACCTTACGGTGGAGCCGTCTCGCCAGCCAGTGTGACTTTACACTCCTTGGCCCCTATGCTTGGTCCCCTTTAGCTTTATGTCTCTTCTGTTCACACTGTTTCCTCCCGTAATCTCGTCGAAGCTTCCATGGCCTCTCAGTCAGACTTCCCGTGCGATGATCTCCACCTACTCTCGTTCTGTGTATAGGAATAGGAGTTTTCATTACAGGTCAGAGTTACTGCATAGTGGGTATTAATGACTGTCAGTAAGTTGATGCTGCGTGGGGTGTGGTGGCTGGTGCACTACTTTACCAGGCTTGGGAAGACGGAGGCCGATGGTAAGTCAGTCAGTGGCCAGGACAGGTGGGTTATAAACAGTCCTCCAAAGCTCAATGGCTGAAGTCATTCGTGTTTTACACAGAAGTCAGAGAGCTGAGGTGCTTCTGTTGTGATTACACCTTTTGAACCTGTTGTCTCCAGGGCAGGAAAGGTTGTCACACAGATAGTTCAGACATGCCGACATGCTTTTGATTCAGAGAAGTCTGCGTCTCTTCCACTTTAAGCCCAGTGGCTAAAACTGGGTAGTCCCGTGGCCTGTCTAACTGCAAGAGGTCTGCACAGGCAAACACACAGTGGCTAGGAAGCCGCTTTTCCAGTTACAGCGACAGCACGTTGTCTTGATCATCAAGTACTTGAACTTCGTCAGAATGCACTGTCTAGAGAGATATCCTAGACCCGAAAGTCAAAATGAGGTTCTTTATGTAACCAGAAGCAGGACGCTGGACACGGACAGTGAGGGACGAGACCTGTTTGATACTGGATTTTAGGGTTCTGGGTAATGAGTGGCTTCCTGTTGTGACTTTTAATGTGACTTGTACTTTTAAACAAAACTGTAGGAGCTGGGTTTTTTTTGTTGTTGTTGCTTGTTTGTTTTTTTAAGATACTCTTCTACAGTAGTCCTATGATACATTCATAAGATTTCAATTTTTCTTGTTTAACAGGGACATTTTTGAAGAAGATAATTACAGCCCCATCCCTATTGGCAGTGAGGAAGAATATAAAGTAGTCATCAGTAGATTCCCGTTTCAGGATCCAGACCTCGAAAAGGTACACGCTAGTTCTTTACTTAAGGATTAAGAAAAAAATTAATCAGCATATTTACTATATAAAATTTACACTGCATAGAACTACTATATAAATCTAACATTGTAAGTTCAGAATGACTTCATGGGGGGGGCAGCTTTTTGATGCCATTTGAAGAAAAGTAATTGTATTTTAATCTTTATAGGTTGTTATTGTCACTACTACTATTGCTGTTTAGATGAAGTAGGAATTTCTTGGGGATTTGGGAACAACTAGAAACTAGAAAACAGTTGTCCCAAATGGGAGGTGGATTCCCGGCGCAAGTAATGCTTGCGTGTGTTCCAGAGCAGGTGTGTTAGATGCTGAGTGGTTGTAGTAATAAGAATCCTGCCTTAGTTAGGGTTTCTATTGCAGCGCTAAAACACCGTGATCATAAGTCGCTTATGCATCTTCCTCATAGTCCATCATTGAAGGAAGTCAGGGCAGGAACAGAAACCTGTAGGCAGGAACTGATGCTGTGTCCATAGAGGGGTGCTGCTTACTGGCTTGCTCCTCATGGCTTGCTCAGCCTGCTTTTTACAGAACCCAGGACCAGCAGCCCATTGGTGGTAGCATTTCCAGTGAGCTTGGCCCTCCCACATCAATCATCAATCAAGAAAATGCACTTTAGGCATCCCCAAAGCCAACCTGATGGGGAGGAGGCATTTTCTCTATTGAGGTTCGTTCTTCTAAAACGACTCTAGCTTGTGTCAAGTTAACATTAAAACTAGCCAGCATGAGTATGTTCTAGGGAGAGAATGTCTTTGACACATTTGCCACTGTAAAAGATCTTTTTTTTTGTGTGTGTGGCTTAAAAAAAGAAAACACAAATACACACACCCATACACACACACACACACACAGAGTTTCTGTAAGAGTTTATTGGTATTAAAAACAAGATTTGTGAAGGTAGTAGCTGTTGTAGATTTCATCAGGAAGAAAGAATATGCAGTTCAGAGTCAAAATGACAAATGTAAGCCACTTTGGAAAACATGTGAGTCCACATGTGCATGCATACATGTACAAAAACATGCATAGTCACACATACCTGTTATCTCTGGGTAGAATCAGGTCTTTTTTAAAATATATTTTTATTAGGTATTTTCCTCATTTACATTTCCAATGCTATCCCAAAAGTCCCCCATACCCTCCCATGCACCCACTCCCACTTTTTGGCCCTGGCGTTCCCCTGTACTGGGGCATATAAAGTTTGCAAGTCCAATGGGCCTCTCTTTCCAGTGATGGCTGACTAGGCCATATTTTGATACATATGCAGCTAGAGTCAAGAGCTCCAGGGTACTGGTTAGTTCATAATGTTATCCCACCTATAGGGTTGCAGATCCCTTAGGCTCCTTGGGTACTTTCTCTAGCTCTTCCATTGGGGGCCCTGTGATCCATCCAATAGCTGACTGTGAGCATCCACTTCTGTGTTTGCTAGGCCCCGGCATAGTCTCACAAGAGACAGCTATATCTGGGTCCTTTCAGCAAAATCTTGCTAGTGTATGCAATAGAATCAGGTCTTAAAGGAGAATAATATACTTTGCAACAATGGTGGAAGGGGAGGATTGACTCCCGAGGTTGTCCTTTGACCTTAACACTTGCACCAGGAAATGCAGTGACCTCAGACTTATGCAGACATGCACATATTTCTCACCTACATACAAAAATCTAAAAAAGAATATCATAGCTTATATAGCAACCACTTTTTAAATTTTTATTTATCTCTCATTTTTTCTTTGTTTTTCCAGCTCTTTGTGACTTATTAGGGTGAAGCTATAAGTAATAGCAATAATGAAAGAATGGCTGAGTATGAGAAGTGGAGCAGGTAGAGAAATTTAAGGAAAGCCGGGGTTGGGCCCGAGGGAGGAGAGATCATTTCAGAAGCAGAAGAGGCCAGCTGTACCAGGTCTTCAAGGAAGCCAGGTGCCGTGAAGAGCGGGAAGCACCACTGTCTGCACTTAACTCGGGCCTGGGTGGTGGGCTAGTGGGGGTGTACTCAGCCACAGCAGGGTTGCAGTTAATACGAAGGTAGAAGTGTAGAGCAGACTTCCTAAAGTGTAAGACGTGGGGTGCTTTGGGGTTAAAACCTTGGAGAAATTTTCCTATTTGGAAACTGAGAATCTTCTAGTGAATATTGGCTGATAGAATAGTTTAGAAGTACATCATTGCTCCATACTTTATTGGTAAAGTGATCAGAAAATGTCTGTAAGATATATTCTGAAACTTGGGGTAAACTTGGAATCTAATGAAACTTAAGTAAAAGGAATCTTACCCAGGAGATGGCTCAGAAGGTAAAAGTGTTTACTGCACAAACATGAGGATCTGAATTCGGACCCCCATGCACACACACAAAAGCCAAAAGAAGCTGTGTGTCTCTTACCCCTGTGCTGTTGCGCTGCAGAGACAGGAGGATTGCTGGCTGCCAGCCTTGCTCCAGATTCAATAAGAGAACTTTTCTCAAGGGAATAAGGTGGAAAGGGTTGGAGCAGGACACTTGGTGTACTCCTCTGGCCTCTGTGTAAACAGACACATCTGCATACATATGTTGCATACACTACACGTACATACTTCACATCACATGCACGTAAGTACATATCAAAGCAAAACGAAGCAAAAGCCCCCGAGTCAGGAAACCGGCCTCTTCTTCTCCTGGCCACCCTGACTCTTACGAATAGAAAGAAGCAAACGGATTGTCTACATAGTTCATATATCATTAGAACACAAAGAGTGTTGACAGGGGCAGCCTGTGCTTGACAGAGTCTGTGCTATGATCTAAGCAGAGGATTAAATGGCTGTGGGTTGTCTGTCTGTCTGCCTGTCTGTCCGTTGAGGCAGGGTTTCTCCGTATAGCCCTGGCTGTCCTGGAACTCGCTCTGTAGATCAGGCTGGCCTCAAACTCAGAGATGCGCCTGACTCTGCCTCCTGATTGCTGGGATTAGAGGTTTGCACCATTACCTCCTGTCAATGGCTGTGCTTTGAAAAAAATCTGGATTTTTCTAAAATTAAAAATAGGCTAGACGTGGCAGCACATGCCTGTGACTGTAGCTCTTAGGAAGCAAAATCAGGAGGACCACAGGTCTGAGCCAGGCAGGCGACCTAGTGGGATCCTGTCTCAAAACCGCTACCTACCTACCTAACTAAATAGATGAAAGTTAAAAAGTAAAACTACATATAAAAATAATGTAGAAATATAACCATAGAATTTTTGTACAATTTTTACATTTACTGTGAAATCATCTTAATTTTTAATCTTTATGAGACTAGAATTTTTTTTAAAATCTCAAATGCAGTATTAACTTTCTCTTTTTACAGCAATCTTTCCCAAAGAAGTTTCCTATGTCCCAGTCTGTGCCTCTTATTTATATTCAAGTTAAAGAATTTATTTATGCCAGTCTTAAATTTTCAGAGTCGCTACACCGAAGGTAAGCTTATTCACATGAAATCTGCTTTTTTAGGAAACATTAAAACTTTGTTTCTAGGCCCTCACCCTTTAGTGGACCGTCATCTCATTAGAAAGGCTTTTGTATTTGAGTTTTATTAACTATGTCTTATTTCTATAACTTTCTGTTATATTAGTGTTGAGACACGTATACTATAAATGATTTGTTAGGAAAGTTCTTTGCCCTCAGCATCTAGATTTAACACTAGTAAATATTTTGCCATATATTCTTTCCCTATTTATTATTACTATTATTATTTTATTATGTGTAGGCTGTTTTGTCTGCATGTATATCTTTGCATAGTGTATATGCCTGTTGCCTAAGAAGGCCAGAAGAGGGCATTGGGTCCCCTGGAACTAGAGTTACATGCAGTTGTGAGCCGCCATGTGGGTGCTGGGAATTGAACTTGAGTCTGCTGGAAGAGCATCCATTGATCTTGACCTGTTATTAAGACATTCAAAAGAAACTTTCAGAAGCAATGACCTTTCACCTAACTGTGTAGCACTCACTCCTGAAACATTAATGGCTGTAATATTGTGTACATTGGTAATACATACAATTTGAATGTTTTTACAAATACTTATGTCTAAGCTAAATGCTGATTCTTAAAATACAGAAATTCATACTCAACACACTGTTTGCATTTAGCATTTTGGAATTAGCCTTTATGTAAAGGCTGATAAAATTTTACCCTTGTTTAAGGCAGGAGTTCTAATGGGATAATTTTGGTTTTCTTGGCTGCTTACTATCCCCCTACAATTGGCGATGCTTAGAGACAGTTTTGGTTGTCACAGCTGTGGTAGGAGGTCTACTTGGAATTAGCAGGTAAGGACCAGAAATGCTGCAGAATGTAGCACTTAGCACTTGCCCTGGCCTATGTGTGGCCTCATAAGCCAGGCAGGCAACTTACCATGGGATACACACCAAGTCTCTTGTCTTATATTTTTAAAGTAACTTTTAGCTATGATTGTGTATTAAGTACTTTACAAAGTGACTGTTCTACAACGGGATTATAATAATGCTTTATACAAAGTATCTCATTTTTTAACTTGATTGATTTGATACCCTTAAACCATGTCATAAATGAACATTCTGCTTAAGTGATCCCTTTTAAGATGAAATTGAAGTTTGTAGCTTAATGAGTCACTGCCATTTATAAAGAATATATATATATATATATATACATATATATATACACACATATATATGTTTATATAGAGAGATATACTTTATATATGATATAAAAGATAGGACAGAAAAATGAGTAAGTTATATTACATTATTGGGAGTGTTAAGCAATTATACTCATGGAAGGCTTTATCAATGTGAACATTTGTTTTTAGCTCAACAGAAATAGATGACATGCTTAGGAAATCAACCAATCTGCTGCTGACCAGAATTCTGAGTAGCTGTTTACTGAACCTTATTAGAAAACCTCATATAGGTTTGACAGAGGTAAGAAGAAATAATAACCAAATGTTTTACTATGAAAGAATTGGGGCTGGAGAGATGGCTCAGAGGAAGAGCACACTCTGCCTTTGTATTGGACCTGGGTTAGCTTTCAGCACACACAAGGCAGCTCACAACCATCTGTAACTTCTGGCTTCTGTGGGCCCCAGGCACACTACACATGTCTTGCACAGACACACATGCAGACAAAACACCCATGCACATAAAAATTATAAATTGTTGTAATGTATTATCCTGTAGAGCTAGCTTTGCATTTAAAATTTATTAATGTAAAGTAGAGTTTCAAAGAACTGAGGGGGAGGAGCTGGAGAGATGGGCAGGGTGGTTAAGAGCACTCAGTGCTCTTGCGGAAGACCTGGGTTCACTTCCAGGCACCTAAATGACAGCTAACAATATCCGTAGCTCCAGATCCAGGTGACACCCTTTTCTGGCCTAATGCTCATGGTGTACAAACCTCATGCAAACAAGACATACATATAAAAATCTTAGAGAAGAAGAAACATGAGGGAAAAGTTTCCCTGGGGAATAGTAGACAGCTGGAGGTTTGAAGGGCGTAGACCTTAGACTTCACAGACAGTTGCGATCCTCATTTTGTACATGTTAAGTGTATGAGATCTACAGATTGCCATAGAAATTCATTTAGAAATAATTGGCTGTGGACTCATAAAATGTAAATATTTTTAAGACAACATAAATGTTCATAAGCAGTACTTAGGGCAGACCTTTGAAATCAGTTATATCCTGTCTTGCTGGAATTATACAGAACTAGTACAGAGGCAGGCTGGAAGTAATGACTTGAGTTTTTTAAAATCAGGTGGTCCTGCACAGGTGTGGCCTGTATTTACCGTGGCTTCCGTGTCTTTTAGCTGGTGCAAATTATCATAAACACAACACACCTGGAACAAGCTTGCAAATACCTAGAGGACTTTATAACTAACATTACAAATATTTCTCAAGAAACCGTTCACACCACAAGACTTTATGGACTTTCTACTTTTAAGGTATGTAAAATCTGACCAAAACTTGTCATTCAGTTATTGTAGGAAATTGAAGAAGTTAAAGATAATTTTTATTATATCCTAAACATTGAGCATCACAGGTAATCATTGCCTGTGATGACTGTCAGTTGTGAGTTCCTCTTGGCAATTTAAGGATTTTATTTAAAGTATTGCTTTTATGTAATATAGTTTGTTCATGTTTTGACAACAAATGGCAGTGCAGAATTAGGCTAACTGAATTTTCATTAATGTTTCCTGGTTTAATAATGGTACATGAATTTGTGTGCTTGGAAATTAAAAATGAAGTACAAGGTTTGCTTTCTGGTTCTGATCTGAAGAAAAATAAACGCAAGTCTTTCCTTTGTCTGGATGAGAGAGTTCTGTTTGAGGCCCTGGGGTATGCTGAGATCCATCACTTAAGGGGGTCTTGAGAAGACTACAAGACTAAGTAATTTCCCGTGTGTTTTATAACCCATTTTCTTACTCTATTAATCTTGAGCTGTAGATGGGACGTCGGCTGTGCTAGCTTGCTTTCGGTTGTTGTGATAGATCCCTGAGAACCAGCTGAAGTAGTAAAGGCTTATTTTGGGCTTATAGTTCCACAGTTCAACTCAAGGTTCATTGGCTTCATTGCTTTGGGCTTAAGATGAAGCCAAGCATCATGGTGGTGACCACATGATGGTGCAGAGTGGCTCACCCCATGGCAGCTCCAATGAAGTTCTGTGCTGCCAGCCTTCTTCCTCCTTCCGCTTTTGTCCCTCTGAGCCCCAGGTTGTTGAGGGTGCCATCCACTCTACACTCAGAGCAGTTCTTTCCCCACTGTTCCATTGGCTGTTTCATGCCAGATGACATCAGCACCTGAGCTCAGATCCCAGAACCCACAAGAAGCTGGGGGCAGCAGTGTGTGTCTAATCCCAGCATTCCTATAGAGGCAGAGACAGGTGACTGTCAGAAGCTCTTGGGCCAGCAGCTGTCCTCAGACAAGGGAGCGTCAGGCTCTGTTTTCCATGTCAGTGTAGGATCTCTGGGATTGCACATGTATGCTGTGGCACCCACTCTGCTGGATTCTGGGGACTTGAACTCAGGTCCCCATGCCTGGGATCAGTTAGAAGCAACATCCTAGAGTTTAAAATGCATGCCTTTGGTCCCAGCACTTGGGAGGCAGAGGCAGGCTGATCTCTGAGTTCAAGGCCAGCCTGGTCTGAGGAGCTAGTTCCAGGGCACCTAGGGCTATATAGGGAAACCCTGTCTCAAAAAAAACAAAACAAAACAAAAAAACAAAAAACCAACCAAACAAACAAAAAACAACAACAACAAACCAATAAATAAATAAATAAATAAAATTAAAAATAAAATACACGATTTCCAGATGATTTATTGCATTGTTCAAAATGTTTTAAGTATTTGAGGTCTGTCACCTTTTAATGATTACGTTATATATGCTAACTAAGGAAAGGAGCATAATCTTGTCGCTCTGACTGACCAGTAAAATGCATGACTTTGAAGTGGCTCCTCTCTCTCTGCCCATCCCCCTGTCACTTTCCTCATGACTGACATCGGGATGTGTTGTGCACTCTTCCTCTGTTTCCCTCTGTCTTGAGCATCAGTGGTGCCATCCGATAATCAACTGGATGCTGTATGCCCTGGAATTCCAGCTAGAAAGTTCAGAATCGGATCAAATGGTCTATGGCATATTGTTTCTTGAGTCAACATAAAAACTAGCAGTGGGGACACGTGCTGTGGCAATTTCAGCTTTACCCTTGCTTCACTCCTTTGTGCTAAACCAGTGGTTCTCAACCTGTGGGTCCTTTTGGGTTCATGTATCAGATATATTTAGCAGATATATTTAGCAGTAGTAAAACTACAGTTATGAAGTAGCAACACAATAGTTTTATGGTTGGGGGTCACCACAGTATGAGGAGCTGTATTTAAGGGTCATGGCATTAGAAAGGTAGAGAACCATTGTTCTCAATGATTATAATTAATGTAACCCTTTTTTTTTTTTTGGTCACTGAGTGTTCATAAAGTGTTTCAAATAAGATACTTGTGTTAGTGACCCGAGCAGAAGGGGGAAAAAAAAAAAGACAAGAAAAACAACTCAAGCTTTCTTAAACAGTAATGAGTCTGGGTGGGCTAACTGTACCTGTGGTCCTGACTGTGCTGGATGCTGAGGCAGGAGGATCATTTCAGCCCTGAAATTGAATAATTTAGGCAACAAATCAAGGCCCATTTCTAAAAAAGCGACAGGAAAACTAAAACGATGGGAAACATTTTTGCTCATTGTGACAGAAACGTCCAAGGATTGGGCAGACTTCAGCTGCCTGTGGGGGCGAGACAGTCCTCAAGGACCCAGAATCTCTTCCTCTGTTACCTGCGATCTGCACAAGTTTGGCTTCATCTCCACACTCTCCATGGTGACCAAGTGTCCATTCTAGACTCTCCCCTGCTACTAGAGTGGCCACCTGGCCACTGCTCCAAACACACACCCTGGCTGATCCAGATCCTCTGCGGGCAACGTGGGAATTACCAGTCAGCTTACCCTCAGGATCTATCCTTGGAGCTAGCTCTAGGGCAGCCCAGCCCAACCGGTAGCCGTGGTCGGAGCCAGGACTGTTGTCCAAAACATACTTGTGAGCTGAAGAAGGAACAATAGACAGTGCAGAGAGTCACAGCTGGTTACTAACAGTGTTTAGCTGTTACCGGTTAGCTTTTAATCAGAACGCATGTGCTTACAGTCCGGGAGGCGCAGGAACTGCGTTAAACCGTTCCTCGGGTCGTTCTGTTTCTTTGGTTGGTTGCAAAGCCCTGATAATGAATGGTAGGAGAGCTTTTTTTTTTTTTTTTTTTTACATAGAAGTAGAGATCAGTATGTTATGCTAGTTACGTTTCTGCCCCTAGAGGGCACTGTTTCTTTAACAAGCAAAGGAGGAACTTATTATTTTATAAGCTGAATCTTTACATTTTAATGAAGAGTATATAATAGTGTGTCATTTCATGCCGGGTCAGGGGCACATGTACTTCGCAGTTGTTTACTTGTCTGGATTATAAAATGCTGAGAGCCCCTGGTGCTTAGAGACGTCCGTTCAAATGTTGTCTTTCCTGTTCCTGTACTTCCCTACCCAGCAGTCAAGGAGTTTTTACTCAGAGCACGCAGCTTGCTATTACACTCTGCGGAAGGCGTTAACAAACATCTTCAAATATGCTTTTCCCTTCATTTAAAAGAAGTTGCGAGAAAAGTTTGTTTTAACTTATTGTAGGAGAAGCAGAGTTTCTCAGTGTCACCAAAGTTCTTGCTGGCAGCAGAGACAGAAGCGGTGAGCTGTTATACTCTGTGCTTCAGTTTTCCTTAGTTCCTGTCCCCAAATCGAAGTGAAATAAACAACTAGAGTGATCTTGGTCACCGCTTCTCTGAACACTAAGTCCAGAAAGCACACGCTGTTTGTATGTGAGACAGGGTCTCACTGTGTAGCCCTGGCAGCTTGCTGTGTGTGCCCTAATGCTGGCATCAAGGTGCGCATCCCTGTGCCCAGCCCAGAAACCACACTCCATTACTTCATTTGAGTAGGATGTAAGCGATTTATTTTCATGTATTTTCTGCCTTCAGATTAAAACTTATTTTTTTTTCTTCATAGCTTCAAAATGTCTAGGTATTTAGTTCTTTAACTTTTGGTGGATATTTTAATCATCTCATATTTAAAAATTTTCAAGATAATGTGAACTAATAACCTTCTTTGTTTTATTGTTATAAAACTACAAGTTTTTTTTTTAAAAAAGGGAAGCAGCATTAATTTTAAAACTGGATTTAAAGTAGACTCTTAAAAGAGTAGCATAGCTGGACAGTGGTGGCACACACCTTTAATCCCAGCACTCGGGAGGCAGAGGCAGGCGGATTTCTGAATTCGAGGCCAGCCTGGTCTACAGAGTGGTACCAGGATAGCCAGAGCTATACAGAGAAACCCTGTCTCAAAAAACAAAAAACAACAACAACAACAACAAAAAGGAATAGCATATATATATATATATATATATGCATATATATGTGTGTGTGTATACATATATATACACATATATGTATATATATACATACACATACATATATATACACATATATACACATTTTGTTTTTGTTTTTGTTTGTTTTTTTGTATGAGTACACTGTAGCTGGTTTTAGGCAAAGCAGAAGAGGGCATCGGATCCCATTACAGATGGCTGTGAGCCACCATGTAGTTGCTGGGAATTGAACTCAGGACCTCTGGAAGAACAGTCAGTGCTCTTAACTGCTGAGCCATCTCTCCAGCCCCAGAATAGCATTTTTTTTTTTAAATAAAAATTTTCGTTTGGAGGCGCCTCTTCGAACTGGGTTTGAAGCTTTTTCGGATGGCGTTACTGCTTAGTGGCAGATCACTGGTCTCTTCCAGTCAAGGATAAGAAAGGGAACTTGGCTGCACTTCTCCCTTTCCCTTCTCGCCTGCATCAGGGGCAGGTCCGGAAAGCAAGGGCCTCATGGGCAGGGGTGTGAGTGTGTGTAGAGGATGGAGTAGAAGGCAGGGATAAAGACTCCTGAGTTCCCGTGCTCCGTGATAGTGCGGGTGAGTGGCAGGCTAGTGAGGTCCTGAGCGCTAGCTCCAGGCTGTGCTCTGGCAGTGCTGGTCTCCGAGGTTCTCTGTGATGTGTTCATTTGCTGAGGTCCAATCTCAAGGTAATGAGACATGAAAGAAGGAACTGACGGTGAACACTGGGGCAGAATGCAAACTGATGAACATTTTTATGTTGCTCTGAAAAAGCGACTTCCACTTCGTATCGTTAAGGTGTGCTATGGTGTAGTTCTGTGAGTCACAAGCATATGACAGTCTGCCTCTCCCTGATATAGCAAGAAAAGTTAAAAAGGAGTGTGTATTACTGTTATGGCTAATACATAATAAACAAGGCTCCTCTGTCCAATTACTAATGCTCCATTCCAGAATGTTATTTTGTAATTGCTCAGTTGCAAATGATGTCAGTGAGTTAAATTGTGTAATTTAGAAAGCTTGATACAGTGATACATTAACTATCTTACACAGCATCATTAGCTACTGAGTGATCTTGCTCATCTTCAGGGATGGCACCTTTTAAAATGAAGACCAATTTCTTGGCAGTGCTCTCATGGAGCAGTAGAGGAAGTATGGCATCTCCTGAGCTTGGCAGAATTGTGCTTGCTTACAGTAAGAATCAAGGGCACAGTGGAGAGAGTGTAAGACTCTGACAGGACAGAAAAGCAGGGGCCTCCCACCTCATCTTAGGCAGCCTTGTGCTGCCGTTAAAAGGCCAGTTACCAGCACGGTGTGCAGGTGCAAGCCCCTAATCCCAGGAGGAAGAGCTTGAGATTGAGCCAGCCTGGAGCACAGAGTTGAGATGTGGACCCCCAAAAAGCAAGCGAGCAAGGGTGTGGGGGAACCTAGTTACACCACGAAGAAGCCAAGGCACGTGGAGAGCTCACCCACCTCACATGCCAGGGACTGAGTGAAAGATGTCCCAGCGCAGCTCTGACATTCTAGAGCAAGGTCATCCCTCTGTCCTCTGACCAAGTGCGCTGGGGACTTAGTAATATTCTCATGTTAAGCCACTGCGTTCTGAGGTACTGTGTTACTCTGTAGTGCTTCTCTGGGGCAGCAGCTGGTCTTTCAGTGCTTCTTCACTGGCCCCTGTTTCCATATCACCGGGAGCTCAAGGTCTGTGAAGCATGGTTCTGGCCCACAGGGGTCTCTTTTAACTGTACATGTGGTCTATACTAATTTGTTTATATTTACTCATTCCATGGCTTTTTTCTTTTTTAATTATTTTACTTATTTACATTCCAGCCATTGTCCCACCTCCCAGTCCCCCCAAATATAGTTCCTCATCCCATTCCTCCTCCCTCTTGCCTCCAAGAGTGTGTGTCCCCTCTTCTCCCCCTGCCTGAGGCCTCCCCATTCCCTGGGGCCTCAAGTTTCTCCAGGATTAGGCACACTTCTCCCACAGAAGCCAGATCAGGCAGTCCTTTGCTTTATATCTGCCAGGGGACCAGCCCATGTATGCTGCCTGGTTGGTGGCTCAGTCTCTGGGAGTTCCCAGGGGTCCAGGTTAGGTGAGACTGCTGTTCTTCCTATGGGGTTGCTTTCCCCTTCAGCTTCCTCAGTCCTTCTCCTAATTCAACCATAGGGGTCCCTGACTTCAGTCCAGGTTGGGTGTAAGTTGTCTCTGTCTGCCTTAGTTAGCTCCTGGTAGGGCCCCTCGGAGGACAGCCATGCTAGGCTCCTGTCTTTAAGCACATCATAGCAGCAATAATAGTGTCAGGTCTTGGTGCCCCTACTCCCATGAGACAGATCCCAAGTTGGGCCAGTTACTGGATCTCCTTTCCTTCAGTCTCTTCTCCATTTTTGTCCCTGCAGTTCTTTTAGACAGAAACAGTTCTGGGCCAGAAAGTTTGACTGGGGGTTAGTAACCCCATCCCTTCACTTGAGGCCCTGTCTATCTACTGGAGGTGGACTCATCCGAGTTCCCTGTCCCCACTGTTGGACTTTTGGCTAAGGTTTCTCACCTCCCAGGCCTCTGGGACTTTCTAGAGGGTCCCGCCCCACCTCCCACCTCTTTGGTTATTTCCTATGTGGCACTTTTGTATATGAACTGCATTACAGACCTCTCCAGTATACGGTTTTCCAACTGCTTGTCTATCGAGCACTGTGCTAGGTACTCTTCTAGGTGCACGGGGCAATGTCAGTGAGCAAGACAGATGAAAACTTTCTTCCTTAGTGAAGCTTTCACCTTGGTGGGTACTGTTCCGTTTGTGTTTTGAGCCATCGTCTCCCAACCTCTGTTCTTAAATCTTTCTGCCCCTTCTTCCCAGATGACCCTGAGCCTTGTGGGAGAGGGGTGTGAAAGAGATGCCTCTTTATTGCTGGAGACTCCCCAGACTCAGCTCTTACCTACGTTGTGAGCTTTTGCTAAGTGCTGTCTACTGCACAGAGAACCTTCTCAGAGGATGTCAGAGAGCCGCATGCATCTAGGCTTGCATCTTTGAACAGTTCATCTGCACTTGACCCTTATGGGTGCCTTTCTCCATTCCTGAGAACTGGCCACAGCTGTGAAAGCTGTGTTTGGCCTTTAAGTTGTCTTCTTATATTTTCAGGACGTGATATGTGGCCAGCTGTTGTTGAGTGGAGCGTTCTGCAGGTTTGTGCAGGTCTAGTTGCTGTACAGTGCTCATCACCGATTTCCTCCATCTGCTGCTGAGCCTTTCTAACGAGTCTTTCCCACCATGCTTAATACATTTTAGTAATTTGATTATTTATATTTTCTGCTTACTGAGGTATTTTCTTCATTTTTTTAAACCACATTTTTAAGGCTTCCTTTTGTTCTTTGGACACATTTTGAATAGTTTATTTGTTTTGTCTTGTAAGCCTAGTATCTGGGCTTCCTCAAAGATTCTTCTAATGATTACTTTTTCTTCTGGGGGAGGGGGAAGCATAGTTTTCTATCTGTTGCATGTTTTTGTTGATAAGCAGATATTTAAGATGATGTAATGTGCAACGTTAGAAATCAGTATCTCATTCATCCTGGGTTTGTTCTTCTTCCCATTGCTACTTTATTGCTTTCATTTTTTTTTTCTGGACTGGATTTGTAAGTCTGTTTTCTTTGTATGGCCATTGGAGACTACTTGCTTAGCTTAATAGTCAGCTAACTATTAGACACAGATTTCCCAGTAAGCCTAGACTGCTTAAACGCCTGTCTTTTGCAAGAGATTCTGTCTGTATGCTGTGGCCTGCCTTAGATATGGAGACAGATCTGCTTTAGCTTTCATTTCCTGCTTCAAGGTTAGTCATAGGTAAGAGCTTCGACCCTCTGAGCCTTTTCTGATCATGCACACTGGCCAAGACATACAGATAGCCTTCCAGTTTCCCAAGAGTATGTCAGAGGTTTCTCCTGGTGTGCTTGTGTTTGATTGTTTTTGTTGTGTTTTCTTCAGACAGGATCTCACTATGTATCCTTGGCCGACCTGGAACTCACTGTATAGACCAGGCTGCCATCGAACTCACAGAGATCTGCCTCTTGAGTACTGGAATTAAAAATGTGGGCCACCGAACCCAGCATAAATTAGAGTTTTAAAAAGATGCCCCTGGGCATGTTGTTTTCCAGAATTTTCTTTTTCCATTTTTTGGTTAACCATTTATGGGACACAGTTATAATCTACCACTGCAGGTATCCTTTTCATTTAAAAAAAATGTCCCAAATGTTTTGACTATACACGGAGAAAGGCACTTTTGCACTGGAGAAACCCTCGCCTAGGTCAAATAAAGATATCTCTGAAAATGTGGCTGGAGTTTATTTGCATGCATTTACATCGTGTTATATATTATAATTACTATAGAGATGACAGAGTATACAGGAGAATGCATATAAGTTATAAGCAAATGCTATACCACTTTATAAAGGACCTGAATTTAGTACTTCTAATAGGAGGACAATTCTGAAACCCATTCCCCAGGGGCACAGAAAGACAACTCTATTCCATTTTCTCATCGATAGTCCAGCTTACGTTCCCTTAGTGAATCTGTGTGCTCTCTGCATTCTCAGCAACCTCTGCTTTCTGGCCTTTGTTCTTTATAAGGGTCATTCTCATAAGCTGCGAGGAGAACAAGCATGATGGTCAGTATTGTCAGCTGCACAGAATCTAGGATCATCTGGGAGATGGAGCACTGGGCATGCTTTGGGGGTGTCATCTTGTCCGTGCAATTGAGGAAGGACGGCACTGTGGGTGGCACATTAGTCTGGCTGGATCTGAGATGATATAGGAGCAGAAAGCTTGCTGAGCAGGGTTAGGCATCATGTGTCTCTGTGCTTTCTCTGTGGATGAGATGTGGCCATCTCCAGCCTTTGCGGCTTCCCCACCATGATGAACTAACTAACTATATCCTTGCTTTGTGAGCCAGAATAAACCCATTTTTCCTTAGGTTGCTTTGGTCAGGGCGTTTTGTCACAGGCACAGGAAGGGGAACTAAGACATGTCTCTTAAAGGCCCGTTAGTAAGAGCAGAAGGGAAAGCCGACGGGACAGCTAGTCAGGTCAGCTTTGCGGCACCCACAAAAAACGACACCTTTCCTGCATTTTGAATAAATGATTATAGTGTTAAACCAATGAAAAACTTCAAGTAAAATTTAAAAATTTAAGGACACTTGCTTCTGTTATTGTTTCTTATTGCTGGTGTTTTATCCTCTCTCAGGATGCTCGACATGCGGCAGAAGGAGAAATATATACCAAACTCAATCAAAAAATTGATGAATTTGTTCAGCTGGCTGATTATGACTGGACCATGGCTGAGTCAGATGGGAGAGCAAGTGGTTATTTAATGGATCTTATTAATTTTCTGAGAAGCATCTTTCAAGTGTTTACCCATTTGCCTGTAAGTATAAACAATTTCAAAAATTGTAAGTTTACTTTCTAAAATACATTTTACAATTTAGATTTTGGGTGCTTCCTTGTTTAAAACAATCTTTTAATTTTCATATGTCTACTTATTATCAAATAATTATAAGTCATTTGATAAAGAACTAACTGAAGTTGATTGAGATTTTAATTCATTGTACTTTTAAACTAAAATAACTATAATTTTCTATTAAAAGCAAAGCAAACTTCTGAAATTAACAGTGTAGATTTAAGTAGAAATAAACTTTAAAAGGAGCCTGTGTGAAGGTCAATATAACCTTTTCTAGTTTACAAAGTCTAAGGAACTATTAGATACTTTTTTTACATTCATTTATTCATTCACTTTGGTTTTTTGAGGCATGGTCTCTGTGTAACCTGTCTTTCCTGGAACTCGCTGAAGACCAGGCTAGCCTCAAACTCAGAGATCCAGCTGCCTCCACCTCCTGAGTGTTGTGATTAATGGTGTGCATCACCACCTGGCTTTTGATAATTTTTTAGACAAGAGATTAAAAGCACAACAGGAACACTACTCAGTTCAGCACATACTTAGAGCATCCACACCTTCAGCGTCCCCTGATGAAACGTACATGCTAAGGACATAGTAAGGACATTTGACTGAGGATTGACTGGAATGCTGGGCTTTTCACTTGACTGCAGAGGACAGTGGCTGGGGGAACGCTCTTATTCAGTATAGCAAGGTTAATATTTTAGAAATGGAGTTTTTATGAAAATAGGATGAAACTTATCAATGCTGTATCCCAGTTTGATTTCTCCTGCTGTGATAAACGGCACAACCAAAGCCACTGGGATAGCTTACAACCCCTCATGAGGGGATGTCAGGCAGGACCCCAAAGGCAGAAACTGAAGCAGAGCCATGGAGGAACACCGCGTACAGGCTTGCTTCTTGTGGTTTGCGCAGCTGCTTTTCTTAATACCCTGTGGAACCACCTGATGGCGCCCCCAGTGGGCTGGACCCCCACAGACCAGTCATTCTGTAAGAAAATGCCCTCCAGCCTTGCATATACTGATAGAGGCATTCTCTCCACAGAGTTTCCTGCTTCCTAGATGACTCAGGCTTGCACCACGCGGACAGAGCACTCCCCCACACATCATCCCATTGTGTAGGATACAGCTGAGTGCAGGTTCACAGGGAGCCTAAGAAGTACTCCCAACCATCTCCTTTGTTTGAAATGAGAAGCAACAGCAACAACACAACCCAGTATTCCCTCCGCCAGATCCCACTCCTGTTGTGAGGAGCTGCCCCAAATGGTTGACTAGAATAGTTTAAGGATGCTGTTCAGGAAGAAAAGCAAAAGCCTTTAAATTAGATTCGCTGTATAAAATAACAGGTTTCCTATGACATAGTGATACATGTATGTAGGTCACGTGTTTAGATCACACGCATCCCTCCCTCGCATAGCTCCGTCTCAACAGTACCCCCCTCAAGGTAGTGAGTGGCTGGAGCATTCCCAAGATACAGGGGACAAAATGGATTTCTTTTCCAGTGCCAGCCTGCCTTGCTGTGGCTGTCAAATGTGTGAGTCTTGGGGTTAAGGCATGTGAGAGCTGTGGGCTTGTCCTGTGGCCAGGACTGCTGGTTGTCACTAGAATGCCCAGCTTACCATAAGCTTTTGGCTTTGGCCCCTCATATCCAGAAAGCCAGGGTTGGAACTGCAGGCTGTCACCCACGTTTCTTTGCCTAGCCTTTGGGTTCCCCATTGTTATCAGCTCCTCTGTCTCCCCTTTCATGATTCCTGATGCTCTCCCGTTTCTGTCTTTGGAATAAGCATGTCCCTTGTATCTCTTTATTTATGTATATATTGCAGTGCTCAGGGTTCTCCTTGACACAGCAGGAGTGGAGCTAGTCATGGGGTTACGATTCATCTTTTTAGGGCTGATTTCTTTTTTAAAGATTTTTGGTACTTTCTGTTTTGTCGGTATATTAGAATGTAAAACAAACATGCTGTCTACCATCTTGATTTTATGTGTATGAGTGTTTTGCCTACACGTATGTAAGTGCATCTCATGTCTGCAGTGTGGGCAGAGACCAGCAAAGAGTGTAGGAGTCCCTGGCACTGGGTTACACGTAGTTGTGCGTCTCTATCTGGGTGCTGGGAAGCAGACTCAGGACTTTCTTTGCCCTTTTTTGGTTCAGTTTTTGTGACTTACATTTATTTTCTTGATTGAAAACTGTAGAGGGAACTTTAGAATCAAGCGTAGAATCATTTGCTTTATCTTTTCTTTTGTGTGACCTGGAAGAATTATATTAAAAATGCAAGGTTATATCCTTACAGCCCAGTTTTATTATTAATATTTAATTAATTAACTTTTAAATGTAGGCTGCTAATGAATAAAATTTATGTTATTTATTGAATGTAATTCATATAAGAGTAATATAATGAGCTGGACATGGTGGCAAACACCTTTAATCCCAGCATTGTTGGGGCAGAAGCAGGCGGAGGTCTATGAGTCCAAGGCTAGCCTGCTACAAAGCCAGTCCAGGACAGCCAGGACTCTGTTACACAGAGAAATCTTGTCTCAAAAGACAAAACAAACAAACAGTAGTATAGTACGAACTATGATGAAAGTAGCGTGCATTCTATGATTTTTAGGATTGTCTTACTATTGATTGGCCTTTCTGCTAGATTTTAGATGAATTTTGTCTTGATTCTGTGACTTTTATATGTTTTCCATTATATCTATATATACTTTGAAAGATTATGGAAAATAGTTCAGAAAGTAAATATGATGGCGACATTATCCCCATCAAAACAAAATCTATTGCAGGTTACTTCTAGGAAGCATTTAGTGGTTGTCTAAAGTCAAGCCCAGTCTGAAGAATGAGTTTCCTAGTTAGCGCAGCAGTCTGCTCACTAAGTGTAGGCTCTGTTGGGTTGCTTAGCCTCGGAGGCTGAGGTTGCCTGTGTCTTTCCTTGTGTGTTTAGTGGGAATGTCCAGTCTCCTCTCTACTGGAAGCTCAGCTTCCACTAACAAACAAGGTCTGCGTTCCACTGCATTAGCATGAACTTGAAGCATGTTGCTGAGTCAGTCAGTACCTTCCTTTGGAAACTTTTTAATGATACCCGAGTAGTCTGCATTTGTTTCTGAACTGTAAGTGATGGTACTTGCCTGCAGCCCCAGCACTTAGGGAGATTAGAAATTCGAAATGTATCTGATTACTAAGCCACATAGACTCTATCTCAAAAAGAAAAAAAAAGGCAAGAAAAATAAAGTAGTTGATGTAAAAAATAAGCAGTGCTTTAATTCAGTTCTCTTATTTAAGAAACTGGTACTTTGTTAATCATTGAAAATTTAAAAGAAGCCATCAGAGGTTTATATGCAGTTAAGTTGTGACCATTAGGTGAGTTTTACCTTGGTCTGCTATTCACTTCTTAGGGAATAAAATATATTTAATTAGCTGTCAGATGTGAGCCTTCATTTCTTAAGGAAGTTAGTGTGGCTGCATGAATTAGGTTAGAACATAGTGACTTAAATCCTTTCAGAGCATCCTCTGAGTTATGTGTTCTCTGTAATGTTCTGTTATTTGTGAAGAAATAGACATTTTACTTCTTTCTAAATCAGAATCATCTGAAGAAAGATGACTTATTTGTTCAGAATCAGTGCATGCTGTAGACCTAAAATTTCTGTAGCTTAAAATCTGCATTTTTATGTACTGCTTAAATTTTAATATTATTATTATCGTTGCTTATAGTTTGAGAACCAGTGCTGTAGAGCAAAGGACCCTGTCTAAAGTTGGCTTTTTGCTAAATTTGCCAATTCAACACACTGCTAAAGCTCATTATTTTAATGCTGACAGGTCAACTTCATTATATGCACAAAAGTTTGTAGAGCAACCTACCTGATTAGTGTGTATGTAAAACTCACCTACAAATCTGCCAAGTGAAATGATTACCGCATGCATGCGGTAACTAGGGCCTTCTCATTAGCAACGCACAGACGCTGCTTGTTTTCCTGTGTGTTTAGTTTTACTGCCTGGGATATCAGTTCTCTCGTAATTAGAATACATTTCCTCTTTTCATTTGATTGCCTTGCTTACTTCCTTCTCAGACTAAGGCAAACATCAGTGATTACGTAGCCATGTCTGTAAGTAGATACAAGCTAAAGTTAGTATGTAAATTAGAAAAGGATGAGTTTCCGGCAGGCTTATTTTTCCCAGGGAAAATAAGTATTGAACTTATAATTATTTTGACATTGCCCTTGATATATTTGTAGTCTGTGGAAACATAAAGTCTGAAGGGAACATTAACTGTTTTGGTGAGACAGGACTTTCTGGAACCGATTATGAAAGTCAGTAGGAACTACATCCCTGGGAAGGGCGGTGCTTTGGGAACCTCTCTGAGGTCTTTCCCCTGAAAACTGATGCTAATGAGAGCATGGCTGACACGGTTCCTTTGTGAGGATTATATTAAAGAGTAGCACGATGTATAGAAGAAGGCCCGGCATCTGACTGAGTCTCAGAAACTAGTAGTTGTTACACCATCTACTCTGAAGACTTTATGCTCTTCCTGAACACTTTCAACAACAGCATACCACAACACACTGTGAGAAGAAGCCAATGGTGTCTATGACCTTATACAGTGCATGCGTGCATGTGATAAGTGAATCCATGCAATACGTGAGTCCGTGCGATTCATGAGTGCATGCTAGTCACGAGGCCATGTGTTGTGAGACAAAACTTTTCCTGGGAAGATGTAACACACAACAGCATCTGCTCACCCCAGGTATAGAGGCCACAATCGAACAAAGTATGAGTTGTTATGGGTCTGAGGTCATTTAGAGATTCACTCGTCTGACCATGAATAAATTATAACAGAGATGCTTTTATTCATATGCCGGTGTCAGGTCTCCATGCCTGACTGGAATTCCCCAAGGCAGTGGCTACCCACCTCAGTCAAGGGTTTATAAAGGCAAAGAACAAAAGTTACAATTTGTTCTCCTGAAAGCTGAAGGTCCTCTCATGCAAAACAAGCTTTTGTTTCCAGAAGCAGAAACAGCAGTGAAAAAGTAACTCCTGACAGCCCTTAACTTTTGGAAGTCTAATTTCCCTTTATAGTCCTCGTAAGTGAAGAGATTTAAACTTCCAATTGTAAAGTTAGCCATCGCAGTCCCTCTGAGTCAGATTCTTGACTCTGTGGTGGGTACCTGTTCACATTGGGACCTAATCAGCATCAGCTTAATAGCTCCTAGTGGTGAGCTTATGTATCTGGTTACAGCATTTATAATGCAGGGGGCAACGGGCCCTGTGTGTGACAGCTGACAGAATTACTAGTCAGGAAGAGCCCGAGAATGAGAATGGGAACCACTGGAGGTGGGGTGGGGTTGTTGTTTTGTTTTTCCATTTAGGGCCTTTACCCGTTCTGCGTGGTTTTTCCAGAGCACAGACAAGTTATCCCTAATGATTTCTGAATGGTTTACATAGAAACAACAACTTTCCCCTGAAGTCATACTGTAACCTCCTTGCTCTGTGTAAAGCATATCAAACTCCCTGTAATGTTGTAGGATTACCTCAGGCATGTGTGGTGGCAGACTTGTTCTTTTAAGTGTGCAATATAATTTTCTTTTTCTTTTTTTTAAAAAGATTTATTTATTTATTTTATGTATATATGAGTACACTGTAGCTGTACAGATGGTTGTGAGCCTTCATTTGGTTGCTGGGAATTGAACTCAGGACCTCTGTTTGCACCAGCCCCACTTGCTCTAGCCCAAAGATTTATTTATTGCTATATGTAAGTACACTGTAGCTGTCTTCAGACACACCAGAAGAGGGCGTCAGATCTCATTACAGATGGTTATGAGCCACCATGTATTTGCTGGGATTTGAACTCAGGACCTTCGGAAGAGCAGTCAGTGCTCTTGACCACTGAGCCATCTCTCCAGTCCCACAATAGAATTTTCTAATGCAAATAAATACTGGGTTATTTGACATCCTAAGTTTTAGAGTTGACATCGGCCATTGCTGTGCCTACGGCCTCAAGAGTGGCTCCAGCTGTTCCTAACACTAAGCTTGTCCCATGATGTGCTTGATCTGAGAGTGATGTATCCAGGTGCAGACACAGTCTACACTGACAGCAGTAGGGTGGTCAGGATGATGTGTGGTCTTTCCCAGCAGGGTCACAGTGTCCTTTGGATCTAATGTTCCAGCCTTTTGTTGAGGATAAGGCTGGAATGCCAGTCAAAGGCTGGGGGTTTATTCATCAAACGCAGCCGATTTGCTGAGCCACCCAACTGCAGAGATGGAACAGTCAGTCAGTCACATTGGCTAAGATGGTTTACATCAGCTCTCAGCAGGTCTGGGGCTTGGAGCTGTTTGGAACAGTGTGTAGTTCACAGCTGATATCTGGATGGTGTCTGTCAGCTGAGTGGAAATCTGCTGAGACAGATATAGACTAGGGACAGAAGTTAAGCTTTAGGAACTGAGGGGAACACTTCACAGTTAGAACTTCCACCTCAGGAATAAGCAGTAGGTGGGGAAGTGTAGGCTTCTGGTTGGCAGCAGTACTTATCTGCAGTCCACTTGACCTGTGGTAGGTAGATCCCAATCACGACGTCCCGAAGCTTCCATGAATTTAAAGTTTACAAAAAAGAGATAAAAGTTTTGAGCTGTATTAGCATTACCACTGTTTGTAATCTATACAGAAATCCATATTGTAGAAAAAGCAATAGACCCACACCTTTGAGTCATAGTCAAAGTTTAGGGACCCAAAAAATGATTTTTTGGGTTAAAAGCTTTAACATACCTTCCTCTGTCCACAGGGGTGGGTATATACAGTCGGACAGAGATGTTTTTACCATGGCGAAAAGCACCTTTTACTCTATACTTAGAAAACAACCAAAGGAAATTAAAATGTTGAGCTTGTGACTATCTCAGTAGTCAGTGCCTTACCAGAGCCAGATCAATAGCTAGTCAGAGCTCCAGGTTAATATGTTAAGACTCCGAGCCTTTGAAGTGTCAACATTGCCTTTAGGTTTTATTATTTTTTTTTAAAATTATTTTCTCAGACCCTTACAGCTTGCCTAAGCCTTTTGTTTTCTTCCAGTCATTTATCATGAGACATGCTGGTTGATTACTGAGAGCAGTCATTGCAAAGCAAGTCTTTTAAATAGAAGAATAGTAGAAAGCTACATTGAAACCTATTCTGTGAGTTTGCCTCTCTTACTAGGAGGCCTATTAGCTCTAGACAAAAACAAGGTCTGATTTTCACATACAAAATGCTTTCACCAGGCAGCTGCTGCTAAACTGGACTGCTACTAAGTAAGCTACATACCACTGGAGAAGGATGGATCTGAGAAGGAAGTATAAACCAGAGGACCTCTGTAAAACAACAGAGACCAGCTACCTGGACCAATGGATAATCCTGGGCTCCTCCTGGGAAATTTCAGTCTAGTGACTTTAGTTTGCAGCAGTCACACAGGAGGGTATTAACTCTTTGCCACGCAGGGCAGCAGCAGCATTCAGCTTCTAGATCCAAAAGATCCAAGAGACTTTACTGTGGGTGAAGAACTGGCATATTTTGGTAAGGCAAAGAGAAACCTTCAGGCCTTCAGTGTGTTGTTTGTCCAGTCTTGACGGGGTCCTGGAGGCAGGAGAGGCATGGGGAAGTTTCGCCCAGTGGTTAGCATTACCAAACTCCAGGTGGAGTCATTGTCTTTGGAGGAGATCTTTGGAATGCTGATAGGAACTATCACTTTTGTCTATCACTGGAAGCTTTTTTTTCATTGAACACTTTAAATGCCATATTCAGTTCGAATCTCTGAAGAATTTTTGAGGGCCATCTAGTAAGTGTATCTGACTTTAAGTAAACTGTACTTGTTTTTAGTTACTTATTTTAGGCTTAACATTGAAACAATATACAGAAGGTTAAATGAAGCTTATCCTCGGCACTGAATTACATTTGCTCTTAGTATGAAAACAGGCACAGTTCTAAGCATGTCAAAGAATTTGATCTTTTTAAAAGTAACTATTAACCTGCATACCTTAATTATAGCCTTAAAATTACAATCCTTGAATTGAATCTATTTTAATACCAAAATAAAACTTCAAGTCATAAATATAGCCCATAGAGAGATTGATAATCTTATTTTTTGGTCTTTATATAGTGCATCATTATAGAATATCACAGTTTCTTATATGACTTAGTTTATCCAGATAGCTAAAGCTTAACAAAGTTAGCAGAGACAAAGAGACAAGCTACATAATTTCATATCAGTTTCTGTTAGCCTGAACAGACTACAGGTAAGGACAGACATTCCATAGACTCTTACCAAACTGCTTGGCCCATGCCTTGCTGTTATTAGACGCGTTCTCACGACCGGCCAGGAAGAACACCACAGACCAGAATCTTCTGCGGCAAAACTTTATTGCTTACATCTTCAGGAGCCAGAGTGCAAGAAGCAAGAGAGAGAGAAAACGAAACCCCGTCCCTATTAAGGAGAATTTTCCTTCGCCTAGGACGTGTCACTCCCTGATTGGCTGCAGCCCATCGGCCGAGTTGACGTCACGGGGAAGGCAGAGCACACCCTCGGCACATGCGCAGATTATTTGTTTACCACTTAGAACACAGCTGTCAGCGCCATCTTGTAACGGCGAATGTGGGCGCGGCTCCCAACATCTCCCCCTTTCCTTTTAATAAGAGCAAATAGGCCACCCATATTAATGAGAGTGGAGATAGAGGTCAAATCCCCAGTGTGTAGGTAAAGGAGCCATGTACAGGATTAGCTCTTAGGCTCACAGGCTCTTACCCAGAGCAACCCTGACCTGCTCCCGTGTCGTTTTGCCTGGGGGAAGGGAACTAGGACACTGAACCTTCATGAAAGATGACATGTCTCCCTAGAATAGGCTCATATATGCCGCAGAGCCTTTCCATTGCAGTGCTTAGCCGTGCAACTCTCTCGGGCTGCTGAAGCACACTCACTCTATCCCGTGCAATGAGTCTAGCCTCGTGAGATGTAAGAGCTGAGTGGCCAGCGACCTATTGCCTAAGCATAGATAACCATATATCAGGGGGAGCTCCATGTTCTAGTCCTGCAAGCGCCTGGGCAATAACCACCTTGTCTCTCCTAGTTTGGGCCTTAAGCTTACAGACCAATCAAAGAAGCAACACTAATCCACAGCAAAGTGTATCTCCAAATAATATTAATCCCACCCATTTTTTAAAGAAAGAAAATGCTGAGGAGATCCAATTGGGTAATCCTTTGGTCAGGGACAGGTCCAAGCGCGTGGAGTTGACCTGAAGTCTCAATTCCCGAAGGGATCTGTTCAAATTCAGCCATCCAATTCTGTAACATATACTGAAAAAGACTTTTTGACAAATTAGCTGCCCTAGTAAATTTAACATACTGAATGGAAATAACACACAATCCCGGAAACTTTTGTTCACATCCCAGCTGAGTTATTTGTCATAATACATCTAGTTGTATCTGGACAAGATCTATGAGTTGATTAACCAGCATGAGACCTCTCTGTATCTTGACATTAGCTGAGGCCTGTTTATCTATGACTGTAGTCACTGAGGCTGACAAAGTGTTAATGGTGTCAGTCATCTGGACCTGTCCAGACAGAGCCAAGGCTGTCTGAATCAAGGCTAAACCCAGTTCCCAGTTAGTGGTAAAAAAGCAGGAGAATACTTGAGCATTATACATCACCGTCATTGGGAGTGGAAATGTCGACATTATCCCCCAACGCTGCTCTCTCTTTATTATTGACGCCCTGGACATCACCAAGACGAGGGACATTAGTATTCCCTTGGTCAGTCTGGATTTTTCGGGTGAGTCTTTCTGGTATCCAAAATGGGTTGTCTTCATTCTGTGGGAAAACACAGATAGCTCCCCTGGATCTTATCAAAATAGGATCCGGGCCATACCATTTATTATCAAGGACATTTTTCCATTTAACCATCTCATTGGGCCTATCTGGCTCTGTACAATGACGTTCAGCCGCAGTATGGCCATAAGCATCAATATTTAAAAAATTGAGTGTAAAGAGTGCCAAAGACACAGACACTCTTGGTGCTTGGGGTAAAATCTCTTCAATTCCCCTCTTCTGTTTTATAAGATAGGCTTTGAGGGTGCGATGCGCACGCTCAACAATACCCTGTCCTTGAGGGTTGTATGGAAGTCCAGTCAGGTGGGTTACGTCCATCTGACGGCAGAACTGTTGGAATTTTTGAGACGTATAAGCTGGTCCATTATCAGTCTTAAGGAGTCTGGGTTTCCCCCAAGCACTCCATGCCTCAAGACAATGTTGAATCACATGTGAGGCTTTTTCTCCGGTTAACGGAGAAGCAAACATGATGCCAGAACATGTGTCAATGGACACATGGAGATATTGAAGTTTTCCAAAGGAAGAAACATGTGTAACATCCATTTGCCAGACCTGTAGAGGTCGAATACCGCGTGGGTTAATTCCCACATGAGGAACTGGCAAGAACTCACAGCAGCTTTGACATTGAGTAACAATGTCACGGGCTTCTTTTCTTGTCAAGGAGAAACGACTGCGTAATGTTTCAGCCGTCACATGAAAATTGTTATGAAAATTTTTTGCAGCCTCTACCGGGGATGATAGGGCAGCAGCCACCACTTTAGTGGCCTTATCTGCCAAATCATTTCCCAGAGCCATGGGGCCAGGTAGGCCTGAATGGGCTCTAACATGAGTAATATAAACAGGAAATCTTCTAGATAACAAAACTAATTGTATCTGCTGAAAAATATTGGCAACTCTACTGGAAGGCTTAATCACTCCAGCCACTTCTAAAAGATTTACTGCATTAACCACATAACAGGAATCTGACACAATATTAAGGGGTTCTAAAAAGGTTTTTAAAACTTCTAAAACCACTAAACATTCTACCACTTGAGGTGAAATTTCATTATACTGTTTGGATACCACTTTACCATTAGCCACATAGGCACCTATGCCAGTTTTTGATCCATCAGTATATACCACAATCCCATTTTTAAGTGGGTTTCTTACTGTTATTTGTGGAAAAACAACAGATTGATTTTGGGCAAACTGTAAGATTGGATGTTTTGGATAATGGTTATCTATTTTTCCTGAAAAGGAGGTAACTAAAACTGCCCAATCATTAGATGCGGCTGCCAAGGTTTGAACCTGTGCAGCGGTATAAGGTACAATTAAAAGATATGGACTTTGCCCAAAGTGGGTGATTGCTGCTTTTAGACCTTTAAGGGCAAGCTGTGCAATTGCATCAGGATACCAATCTATTATTTTAGCTGGGGATACGTTTGGATGGATCCACAACAATGGCCCATTCTGCCACAAAACTGCAGTTGGCAATTGTGCTGTCTTAAAGACACACAAACTGAAAGGCTGCGAATCCTCAATACGTTGTAATTGTGCATTCTGTAAGGCTTTTTCCACCTTTTGTAAGGCCTGGTTAGCAGCTAGAGTAAGAGTCCTAGGGGAGGAGATATGAGGATCTCCTTCTAAAATACTAAACAAAGGCCTTAACTCAGCGGAAGGAATCTTTAAAAAAGGTCTGAGCCAATTAATATCTCCCAACAGCTTTTGAAAATCATTTAAGGTATGGAGGTGATCTCTTCTTATCTCTACCTTTTGGGGCACAATCTTATCTGGGGACACCACAGAGCCCAAGAATTGTCCTGTATCAGAAATTTGGACCTTTTCTGTGGCTATCTGTAAACCCCACTGACTTAAAGTTTTAAGTAGAAGAGGATATGCCTTTTGTAGCATGGTAAGGTCTTTATGGCACAGGAGGATGTCATCCATGTAAAGGAGCAAAATTAAAGAGGGGAATTGTTCCCTCACTGGCAAAAGAGCTTCTTGTACATAGAGTTGACACATAGTAGGACTATTGGACATTCCCTGTGGTAAGACCTTCCATTGATACCTCTTATCAGGTTCCATGTGATTAATAGAGGGGATGGTAAAGGCAAATCTGGGCCTATCTCTTGGACACAAAGGTATAGAAAAGAAACAATAATAATTAAATTCCAGCCACGTGGTAAGGCGGAAAGTACAGGGAGACCCCTCTGTACTGGGCCAAATAAGTTCATTTGCTCATTAATGGCTCTGAGGTCATGGAGCAGTCTCCACTTTCCTGACTTTTTCTTAATTACAAAAATTGGAGTATTCCAAGGTGAGGTAGAGGGTTCAATATGGCCTAATTTTAATTGTTCCTCTACCAGTTGAATCACAGCTTCTAGTTTTTCAGAGGATAGGTGCCATTGAGGAACCCACACTGGGTCCCCTGTTTTCCATGGTATGGGTCGTGCTGCCCCAATGGCCACTAAGGAAAAACCCAGACCCTGTCTGTCTTGGTTTCCATTAGGTGAGATGGGCTCTATCCTTCCCTGTTCTTGATGTCCTAACCCTTTTCCTTCTTTATAACCCATCTTTGCCATGATATTTTTTGCTTTAGCTGAATACCCTCCCGATGGGGCGTTTTCATTGGACAAAATAAGGCCCAAATGCTGCATAATATCCCTTCCCCAGAGGTTAACCGGGAGTGGGAGCACATAAGGTATGAATTTCCCTTGCTGCCCTTCAGAGGATTCCCACGTCAAGGCAATGGAGCTTATAGTGGGACATGATTGATATCCTAGGCCCTGTAATGAATGAGATGACTCTGTGGTGGGCCATGCTTTGGGCCACCAATGTGTAGAAATTATACTTTTATCTGCTCCGGTATCAAGGATGCCTTCAAACTCTTTTCCATTAATCTTAAGGCGGAGCTTAGGTCTATCATTTAAAGATACAACCAAATAGGCAGAATCATTTCCTGAGGAGCCCATTTTCTTTATCTCAGGTCCTGCAGATTTTTCCCTGGTATTATCAGGGAGGAGCAGCAGCTGAGCTATCCTATCTCCTTTACTAATAGAAAAAACGCCTTTAGGGCTTGAGCACAGGACCTGTATTTCAGGGGAATGTTGACAATCCATAACTCCAGGGTGGACTACTAAGCCCTGCAAGGTGAGTGAACCCCGGCCGAGAATAAGGCCCATGGTTCCCGGGGGCAAGGATGGTATAGGCTCCACTGGCACCGGCTGAATACTCATTTGAGGCATTAATAGGAAGTCGGAGGCGGCACGCAGGTCCACCCTTGTGGGTCTTCCTGGGTCGCCTCTCTGACTGCTTCCTGGGTCCTGACAAACCGGTTCCCATATCTTTGAGGGCCCTGGGACCGAGGGCCTGATGACCCGTTTTTTGGCACATCAGTTGATTGACTATCAGGTGGGGGAAGAATTCTGCCCTTTATATCCCTCACAGAGCGACACTGGTCAGCTCTATGATAACCCTTGCCACACTTAGAGCAAAGAGTGAGAGTCCCTCCCTGTTTATCTGGAGCTCTGCAATCTTTCTTAAAATGCCCAGGCTTTCCGCAGTTAAAACATGTCCTCTGATTATTTCTGCCCATGGAGCGGTTCTGAGATTGGAGGATGGCGGCCGCTAAGCCTGCATTGGTGAGAGGTCCCCCAAGCTCTCGACAGACCCTGAGCCAGTCTTGTAAGCCTTTGTTCTTTCTTGGGGCTATGGCCGCTCGGCACTCCTTTGTGGCTTGCTCATAGATTAGCTGTTCTATCAGAGGCGCAGCTTGCTCTGACTCTCCAAAAATACGCTCTGCTGCCTCTGTCATTCTGGCCACAAAATCTGAGAAGGATTCCTGAGGTCCCTGGACAACTTTTGTTAATTGACCAGTGGTTTCACCTGCTCGGGAGAGCGCCTTCCAGGCCCTAATAGCCGTGGAAGAAATCTGGGCATAAGCTCCCCAATGGTAGTTTGTTTGATCAGCAGAATAAGCTCCCTGACCCGTTAACAAGTCAAAAGTCCAATCTCTCTGCTCTGGAGTCAAAGCAGCTGCGTTTGCTCGGGCCTGCGCTTGTGCAGCTTCATGCCAAAGAGCTCTCCATTCCATATATTTGCCCATACTAGGGAGAGCGGCTTTTACAACCGTTTGCCAGTCAGCAGGAGTTAGTGCCATGCCGGCGAGCCTGTCTAACTGCACCAAGGTAAAATTAGCATTGGTTCCGTATTTACGGACCGACTCGGCAATTTCTTTAATTTGTAAGTATTCTACCGGAGCGTGGACACGCCCACCCTCGGCTCCTTCAAAGACCGGAAATGCCTGTTGTATTTTCCTTTGTTCCTCTCTGGGAATGAATGAGTCTGCGCACTGCCTCTCTGCGCACTGCCTCTCTGCGCATCTCTCTGCGCATTGCTGACGCACTACGCAGGGCGGGGGCTCCGCATAGGGCGGACCTTGAAGCCGACTGCCCTGAGGCCAATCAGCAAACTGGCCTTCGCCAGCCGCTTTTGGCTTCCTTAACTGATTAGCTAGCACTTTACCTGGCTGGTACCCTTTTTTCTCATAATGAGCTGCTTCTTCCTCCCAGTCTGTTTCTTCAGAGGAGAATTCATCATCTGATTCAGAGCTACCAAGAGCTGGCTCCCCGAGCCCATCCAGCGATGAGCACAGGCTCCTTTTCCTAGAGACCTCCGCTAATTGATCTTTCTTCTTTTCCCTTTTTCCTCTTTTTCTTCTAATCTCTCTCCAGGTATTCCTACCTAACCTTAACTTTTCCTCAGGTTCAAGACCCGTGGAAAGGCCTGTACGCTTATTTTGTGTACCATATTTTCTCTTTGCTCCTGCTCTCTCTCCCCGCTTTACTTCTGATAGCTTGTCCTGAATTTCCTCTAGAATTTTCAGCCCTATCTTAATCACTTGATAACATGTGAAAAGGAACAAAAGGGCTCCTAACACCAGAAAAAATTCAAGGCCAAACATATTCCACTTTACTTCTGATAGACTGTCTTGAATTTCCTTAGAAAGTTCAAGATCAGACTTACCTCGTAAAGCTGTACTCACTGGTACTCTCGTTCCCCAGCTGAAAAGTTCTGAATTCATACAGTTGAATCCTTCTTAACAGTCTGCTTTACGGGAACCTTTATTACCGCGACCCGCAGTTCTGGTTCTGGAATGAGGGATCTTCCTTGCGCCAGTCCCGAGTTTTTTCTCGTCCCGGAATTCGGCACCAATTGTTATTAGACGCGTTCTCACGACCGGCCAGGAAGAACACCACAGACCAGAATCTTCTGCGGCAAAACTTTATTGCTTACATCTTCAGGAGCCAGAGTGCAAGAAGCAAGAGAGAGAGAAAACGAAACCCCGTCCCTATTAAGGAGAATTTTCCTTCGCCTAGGACGTGTCACTCCCTGATTGGCTGCAGCCCATCGGCCGAGTTGACGTCACGGGGAAGGCAGAGCACACCCTCGGCACATGCGCAGATTATTTGTTTACCACTTAGAACACAGCTGTCAGCGCCATCTTGTAACGGCGAATGTGGGCGCGGCTCCCAACACCTTGCTACGTTACAAAATAGTTACATCTCCGTTTGTGGTGCTCATAGCTGTGACCCTAACTCCTTAGCTTCTCATCTCTTTACCACACTTTTAATTTTTTTTCTAAACCTTTTTTCAGTTCATCCTGTTTCTCAAGCCTCTGTTATTTTTGTTTTTGTTTTTGTTTTTTTAAAGACAGGGTTTCTTTGTGTAGCCTAGCTGTCCTAGAACTCACTTTGTTGACAAGGCTCACCTTGAACTTACAGAGATCCACCTGCCCAGGTGAGCCTCTGTTATCCTTTATCTAATAAATTAGATCTCAGCCACCTTAGTCTATCCAAAATAGACCAGATCCCATCTCATGACATCATACCTCTGTTGGTCTCTTTTTTCCTATCATGCTTTCAGTCAGAAGACCCAACTACAGATGCCAGTCCCTGATAGTGACTCTCAGGTTGGTATCAAAACCGGTCAGAGGCGAGCAGCCCTAAGCTGAGAGGTGACCTGGGCCGTTTTGTTTTGTTTTATTGAGACGTCTTTCTTTCTGGAGTCTTACTTGGTTCTGCTTCTGGCTGCGCTTTCCATCTTGACAGTTTTAAACGGATTTTTCAGGTCTAAGTCCTCTGGGTCTTGAGCTGGTGTATTTGTTATAGTAAATATTTAATCTCTATCAGGGGCTTCTACCCTTAGATCATTCAGTTCCCAGATGAAAAACATGCGACTTTTATGTTTTTACTAAGCCTTTAATGCACTAGATATGAGCAGGCAGCTATCCTCTAAGCCATTGGAATCTACTTTCCCATCAATGACCCTGAGTTACAACTTGCCTTGTTCCGTCTGGGGCAGCTCTTAACTCCAACTGGCCAGCCTTCATGGCCACGTTTTCATTAGTCACTTACCCCATGGTGTCTTCCCCTCTCTCTGCTTTCTCCTGCTTTTTTCCCTGCGCTCTCCTCAGACTCCAAGCCTGGGAACTGAACTCCACCTACCTCTCTTCTGCCTAGCATCTTTATTCAACCAGTAGTTTGAACTTGAGAAGCAAGGTCATACAGAGTATCACTTTATGTGCTCTCTCATCCCTCAGGCAACCATGGCTAGTATTTAGCATTACAATGCATAGCAGCAGACCAAAGCTCAATATATGTTCTCTTCCCTCAGTTATGTATCTGGCTGTAGTGAAAAACTAGAATTGGCAAAATTACTGAATCTTTGCATATATCAAACCAGTGACATTTGTAGGTTTAATGAATTTTGGAAGCACTCAAGGACAAACTTTTTAGTTTAACTTATGACATCATTCTGAGATAAAGCTTACCTCTAGAAGACCTGTTATTTAGCCATTTTAAAAAAGAGTAAGAGTTATTGAACACAGTAGACAAAACCTCATTTTGTTTCGTTCATGATTGAGGACTAAAAATTACTACATTTTAAATAATCACAGTCTTTTCAGTCTTTTTTAAATTTTTTTTCCATAAACATTGTTTTTATGATTTCCCCCACTTATATGTTATTCTCAGGACAAGAATCACTAAACAAAAAATCCATCCCAATCTAACTTATCACGAAGATCTGCAGTTATTTAAGAACATTAGGTTTTTTAAAACAAGAGTTGAGTCCAAGCCGGGCATGGTGGCGCACGTCTTTAATCCCAGCACTCGGGAGGCAGAGGCAGGCAGATTTCTGAGTTTGAGGCCAGCCTGGTCTACAGAGTGAGTTCCAGGACAGCCAGGGCTATACAGAGAAACCCTGTCTCGAAAAACCAAAAAAAAAAAAAAAAAAAAAAAAAGAGAGAGAGTTGAGTCCAAGTTACACACATAGTATGCTGTAGCAAATTAAGATTATCTATGTACAAATTTCTAACCTTCAACCCTCCTGCTATAAGTTTTAAGTTAACTTTTGTTACAGATTTTACAGATTTTTAATGATACCTAGTAAACATGAAATTTTGACCTATAGAACGTTTATGTAACAGTCTTACAAATCTTAGATAAGATACTTTGGCAAAAGTTTTAGGGAGTTAAACCAAAACTAGAGTATGAGATGATGTCACACAGTCAGGTGGCCCACCTGATACAAGACAGAGATTTTGGAGGAAACCTTTAAACAAACGTGCTTGAGTATAGAAGGGGAGCCATAACCTAACTCCAGAGCCAGCTTTTTGTTAAAGTATAAAAGCATAAAATAACATTTTAATATTATCCATACCTAAAAGACATCTAAATCCACTAACCAGAGGGTAGGAACCAGAGTAAGCTTCGAACAAAAAAGGCTTAGAAATAAGAAAATTTTGAGCCCCGGCTATCACTAGGGGATGCTGCAAGAAGGAGCTGAGATGTACCAGCCAGGGCCAACAACTGTATGCAGAGTTGTACATGCCACAGCTGGCTTGTTCCTTCACTTTCTCCCTCACCTGCTCCCAACTCAGGTCTAGCTCCCAGATTCCACATCTGCAACTATCCTACAGATATATCAGGAAGCACAGATCCATCAAGCTTAAAAAGACAAAACATTCACACAGTCAGTGGAGACCAGACAAAAACAAACATTTGGTAGCTACTTTTATTCATATACTCAACAGCTGATTTCCATCTTGGCTTTTCCAACTAGGGCCAGTGGTATTTCAGTGAACCTTCTGACTCGGGAATTAACTCTGCATCCAGCTTTCCCACCAGTCCTACATATGTGAGCTATAGACGAACAAGATCCTTCCTTATACTTCTGGAAGTTTTTTTGATGCCTCTTTCTCACAATCTAGGTGTTGAGAACCTGTCAGTAGTTCCCTTTAGAGGCTGGGCCTATCTAGGTTCTCTGTTCCTAATACACTGGAAACCCTCAGGGACTTAACACTCCTGTGAAGTCTAAGCATTAAAAATTGGTGTCTCCCTTTGAATTCTGGGCTTATCTGATTTCTCAGCTCCCAGAATACCTGAAAGCCTTCAGGGTCCCAAGGACAGCCTGAAAAACATGGTGGATATGGCTGAACATCCAAATCCCAGACGAGCCCCCAAATGTTACAGATCTGGGGTCATTAGTCTGACTATGAATAAATTTTAACAAAGAAGAGGCTTTTATTCATAAATTGAACCCAGGTTTACACCCAGGATTTGGGATTCCTTAATTTAGCACCCAGCCACCTCAGTCAGGGGTTTACAAAGGTAAATAAAGTTAGTTTGTTTGTTCCTTCCTTCCTTCCTTCCTTCCTTCCTTCCTTCCTTCCTTCCTTCCTTCCTTCCTTTCTTTCTTTCTTTTTTTCTCTTTCTTTCTTTCTTTCTTTCTTTCTTTCTTTCTTTCTTTCTTTCTTTCTTCCTTCCTTCCTTCCTTCCTTCCTTCCTTTCTTTTAGGTGCAAGCAGGAAATCATCTCATTGAAAATAGGCTTTTGTTTACAGAAGCAGAAACAGAAATAAAAAATTAACCCTTAACAGCCTTTAACATTTTGAAGTCTACTATTGTTTTATAGATCTCTTAAACACAGAGATTTTAAGCTTTTAAACTTCAGCATAATCTTAGCCATCCCAGGAGTTTAGCAGTGAACCAGTGAGTTTTATTGGAGTTACTTAGAGGAATATAGATGACGGGTTACTTACAGGATCATAAATGACTCAAAGACAGCTGCATCACCAAAGTTCACCCCAGCATGGGTGATAGCTTACAAAAGCTGGAAACTTGGAACATATTGTATAGCCTTCAGGCAGCTCAACATGTTAGAGATTGTCCTTTCTAAGTGACTGCTGGTTTCTGCTTCATCTAGGCAGCTGGTCTGGTTACATTGTCTTCTTTGCAGCTTGGATCTTCTGAAGTTCTGTGCTACTTGTTTTGTCTAGAGTTATTCTCCACAGCTTGGCTTGTCTACTCTTGCAGGAAGGAGCCTAGGAAATCTAGTCCGTTTCAGGGACTTCCTGAAGCTATTTTGTGTTGTTTACCTTCCTACCTAAGGATGGTATATTTCAGTCTTAGAGGAAACTGTTACACATTTTGCACTGGTCATGACGCATTGCAACTATTTCCTTCTCATTCCTACCTAGGATTGTTCTTATGAATTGCCTTAACTCTTACTTTTAAAAGCAGCTTTATTGAAGTTTTTATTTATTTTTACAGTATTTGTCCTTTCTATGTCTAGTTGTGTGTCCTTGACAGAATAAAAGCTAATATATTTTCAGATAGTGAAATTTCTTCTTAAGGGGACAGTTTAATGTAGCATGTAATCTATAAATGTTTCTATCATGTATTCTCCCTTTCCTTTTGTCCCTGTCCCCTGATGGGTCTGTACCAGTACTCTTTCCTTACCTCTGTTTGGGACCCACATGTGTTTTCTAAAGCATGGCCTAATCTTAATGTCTAAACTGGCATATTTACTGTGTCTAGATCTGTCTCTATTAGCTTCGTGTATAGCTAAAACCTGCCTGGATCTTTCCCAGAATTCTATCTGATGCCACCTCCTTCACACAGTTCTTGTTGATTGCACTTAATTACATGAGGTTACTTTCCCTCTCTTTACCCCTCCCTTTCATATTTTGTCTTTTGTGTGTTGTTCGTAGACTACTTTCTCTTGTTAGAATTCCATTCTCTTATGAAGAAATGCATCTACTCAGCTTTGTATTTTCTGTCATATTTAATACAGAATGATTGGTGAGCATTTTTAATTAGCTGTAAGAGAAATAGTGGAGACACAGATTACACTAAGTTCTTTCTACAGGCTGGCCAGCGTTAGAGTGGGACCCTGTGTCAAGAAAACAAACCAGAATAGAAAATGCATTTCAAAATTGTATACTGACTGCGTTTTCCTTTATGTGAAGAATATGAATGGTCCATGTGTTGGTATTTATGTGCAAACTTGAAACATCTTAAGGACATAAATTCTTTTCTTTTTAGTATGTGCCTTGAGTTTATTATGTAAAATCTTTGCATTTTTTTGTCTTTCTGACTCTTTCTATACCTTCAACACTTTCACTTTTCAATGACTTTCTTCTCCTCCTCAGAATATACTTTCAACGATATTCTGATAGGATAGACAGCATGCTCTATCTTGGACACACTTGGTACACATGGGATCAGCGTTGGCCCTGATGACCACTTTGTTTTAGACAATCTCATAGAGACATTAGGTATTTATAACATGAACCATATTGTAGGAATGTCTACGATGGTATGCCAAATGCTGGACCATGCAAGTGCTTCTATGCAGCATCCCGGGAAGACACATAACAATTCTAAGTACACTAAATTCACATAACTATTTCAGTGTTCATCTGCCTGTGGCTGCAGTCTATTTGAACTTCTGCTCTGAGAGGGATATTTTGTTGTTTGTTTCTTTTTGTCATTTTCCAATGTTTGCTGAGGGTTGTGGATGGTACAAGATGGACAGGAAATTGTTTCCAACTCAATTCCTGAGCATCTTCAGTACTTCCTTAATATGTGACAGATGCTCTGTTTTTTACCCAGGGCCTGTGGCTCCTTTTATTTCCCATGCCTGTCTTGATGATGCTGGATCACTTTTGCCAAAACAGTGTGTTCTGAGAGGTTTTTTTTTTTTTTCATATTTGTTTTGATTGAAAAGAATACTTTTACATTTAGCATTTTTTCATGTACTCTAGCAATCCCCTATGGTCTATCTCATTATGTTTTTCATAATTTACCATTTATCCAAGATGTATATCATATACTAGCAAAGGTTTGCCAGTTGGACATTCACATTGAGACCATGAGCTCAGTATACATTGGTTGCTGATGTCTCAAAAAACTAAATGCTTAAGTCGTAAGTGTATATAACGACATTCTCAATTACTTCCCTGATGTTAAACACTGTAGAAATACAATTCTGAATTGCTTCTGGTCTGTACGCTATTAGAAGAAGTGGTCGCAAGAATGGAAAGATGTATAAATCAAATAGCCATGAGAGTTTCCCAGGAAGCCAGTGGATTAGGATAGGTCTCAAGACCTGGCTCTGAGTAACCAGTGAGAGGAATGTGAGTGAACATAATCAGAACAGACCAAGTGTCTGCACATGCACTGGAGGTTCTGTAGCACTCTGTAGTAAAATCCTTTCCGTTTAGTTTTTTGAGATAGGATGTTGCTATAGAGCACAGACTGGCCTTGAACTTGCAGTGTCCTCTTGCCCTTTTGTCTCCTGTAGGACCCTGGGTTTTATCCGTACTAAGATAAGAAAAAAAGCTTTTTGGCTGGGAGTGGGGCATGCCTACAGTCTCAGCACTTGGGAGGTAGAAGAATAATAATCAGGAGACCAGGATTCCTGGTCAGACTGGGCTATGGCCTCATAACACAAACAGATGGCAGGTTTAGACATGGGATAACTCTGCTTTCTGTCTTCCCTTTTGTGCAGGAATCATCAGGTGGGAGAGGGAAATTGTTACATAGTTTTAACTCTAATGTCTTCCATGGAAATCAGTGCCATGGACAGTAGCCTCTGTGAATTGCAGGGAAACAAAAAAGAAGCAACTGGCAGATATGCTGGGTGTCTGTAAGGACTTCCTCTTCATTCTGAACATTGTTCCACATCATGTTGACGGCTATTCCTAGGGGGAACACAAATAAATTACACTGATCACTCTACCTGACTTGGGTGTGCACAAACATATGTATGTTTGTGTGTGTGTGTGTTTACTGATGATTGGACTTAGGGCATTGTTCGTGGTAGGCAGACACTCTGCTATTGAGTTTTTGTTTTGAGACACAACCTTGCCACCTTGCCACCTTGCTCAGGGAGGCCTTGATCCTCCTGTTCAGTCTCAGATAGACAGGACTCTAGGCCTCTGCCACCAGGCCCAGATTTTTTTATGTGTTTGGTTTTTTTGATACATTTTTACTCTTCTTTGATACATTTTTTTTTTAATGTGGGGTTGTTTTGCCTGTGTGTATGTATGTCTGTGCCCCGCACTCTTGCCTCTCTAGCCCTTATTTACACTTTTAAGATTGGGTCATCTTAGATACTCAGATTTGCTCAAGTGCAAGTAACTGGTAGTATCCACCCTAGCCCTATCCCCAGCCTAGGGCTTAGACTAGAGCTGTTACCCACTGTCACCTGGAATAAGCATCTTCCAGGACTCTGATAATCTGAGGTTTGGGGATACTATTATGCCATATAAGGTAGGGTTTTTCCTTTTGTTTTGTTTATCCTAAAGTCAGGGTTTCTCTGTATAACCCTGTCTGTACTGGAACTTGCTCTGTACAGACTTGAACTCAGGGATCTGCTTGCCTCTGCCTACCAAGTGCTAGGATTAAAGGCAAGCACCACCACTACCTGGCTTTATGAGCACGTGTTCGTGTGTACACATACACACACACACATACACACACACACACACACACACTGCAAAATGTAATTGAAAACCATAGACCTTACTGAAGTCACTTTGTGTTACCTGCAACAAAGCCACATGGTTTATGGAGAGGTTGGGACTCTGACTACATAATTCCTTGGCTATGACTTTCTTCTTACCATACCATTCATTCCTCAGGATTCCTCAGGACGTGCTCCTCAGCAAATGAAACCTTACTGCACTGGGCTCTCAGCAAATTCTTTTTTTCTTTGTTTGTTTTTTTGTTTGTTTGTTTTTGGTTTTTTTTTTTCAAGTCAGGGTTTCTCTGTATAGCCCTGGAACTCACTCTGTAGACCAGGCTGGCCTCGAACTCAGAAATCCACCTGCCTCTGCCTCCCGAGTGCTGGGAGTAAAGGCGTGCACCACCACGCCTAGCAAATTCTTAAACAGCTAACTTAGGTGAGCATGGTAGTGTATGCCTGAATCCCCAACAGAGGTGGAGGTAAGAGGATCATAAGGTCATATCCTACTCAGCTGTGTATTGAGGGCAAGGCTAACTTGGGCTATATGAAACCGTTTTTAAGAAACAAAGAAATTGGTCAGGGG